>NC_142933.1:50872198-50877198 GCF_046866305.1 Octopus bimaculoides | reverse complement strand
ATCGGAATTTGTTCTCGGGTACAGAAAACTGGAACAAATACCGCTAGTCATTTGCTTACGGCTTCACAGATTTGCCGTATGTTATAAGTGAATTGTAACAGTTTTGTAATGCACATCAGTATAGTGCTGTGTATTAAATATGTCTTTTATCTTTTACTTATTTCAATCGTTAGGTGACGCCTAACTGGGTTGGGGAACCGCCTTGAAGGATTTTAATCGAACAGATCGACCTCGGAACTTAAGTCTAGTACTTATCTGTCAGTCACTTTTGCCGAACCGTTAGATTACAGGGACATAAACATATCAACACCGGTTGTCAAGTGTTAGTGTGGACAAACAAACAAACCCACACAAGCTTTCGGTATCCACTCACTAAAATCTACTCACAAGGCTTTGGTCAGCCCGAGGCTATAGTGGGACTGAACCCGGAACCATGTGGATGAGAAGCAAGCTTCTTACCACACAGCCACGTCTGTGCTTTCTTTTATTTAAAAGAAAATGGGTATAAGTAACCTATGCAGATGCACACTCATAACGAGAATGCAGTTAAACAAAGAATGTAAATCGTTCAAAATGAAGGTCTTTGTTTTGGTTATGGCACTTTTATTTGATCTGGATACCCCAGGTCAATACTGATCGTGAAAACTTTAATCAGAGATATTCCAACAGTGACCGTTTTATCTTTTTACGAGTATCTCCGACTACATTTTAGGACAGTGATCTGAGAGAGACTTAGCTGCTATTTCTGGTAGGTCGAGCAGCTGTGTAGCAGATGTATCAGAGGTGAATCACAACGTAAAGTGAACCTCCATCGTTACACATCTAACGGTAATGAATCCTTAATCTTACAAATTAGTAAGTATTTAATTTATATTAAATAACTTTTATGACCTTGACATAAACTTTTTTTCTTCTTTTTTTTTTGTATATGGCTTTATACAGATTATGTCAGTGGGCATTTTCATTTGCAAATGAAGACCTGATCCAATTGTTCGCAAGGATGTGAATTTCACTAAAGGCATGCATGCAAGGACTATGCGGTGGAGATAAAACGGGTGATGAATTGAGTCTGTTACGCCATAACTCGAACGCAAAGAGTTGAAGTAAATACTGAAAGGTAACCCATCTGAAGCTCTGACACTCTCGCCAATCCATTGGATGGAATATTAGTTTGTTTGTTTTTTTTTCTTTTAATTGAGCTCAAAGAGTGATGGGTAAAATAGTACTCGGGGGAATTTGAACTCAGAGCGCAGGAAACCGGAACAATTGCCCCTAGGTATTTGTTCAACAGCTTTACCAATTCGCAGTATTTTATACGAGTTGTAACAATTTTGTAAAATACATCAGTATAGTGTTATGTACTGTAGTGCAGATTCGTGAAGTATAGCGATATGGTCATTTAGTGTACCGTCATGTAATAATTTTTTCTACCATAGGCACAAGACCTAAAATTATGTCAAGGGAAGAAGTTAGTCGATTACATCGACCCCAGTATTTGACTGGCATCTCATTTTATCGACTTCGAAAGGATAACAAAAAAGTCGACCTCGGTGGAATTTAACACAAAAAAAAGGATCCGGATGAAATTCCGTTAAGTATTTTGTCCGGCATGTTAACGGTCCTGCCAATTGTACTGTAATAATGACTTTAAATTTTGGCACAGGCCAGCAATTTCAGGGATGGAGGCAAGTCAATTACATTGACCTCAGTACACGTCTGTTATTTTATCGACCCCGAAAAGATGAAAAACAGAGTCAACCTTGGCAGAATTTGAACTCAAAACGTTAAACGAACGAAATACCGCTAAGGATTTTTGTCTGGCCTGCTAACAATTCTGCCAGCTCATCACCTTCTTGCACCGTAATAATAAAATGTTGAATAGTGCAAGAAGTTATGTTTGTCGCGTTTCCAGTTTTGGAGTTAAATATTTATACTTTGTCTTGTACATATTGTAAAAATTTGTTCTCCAAGTGTCTATATCCTTCTTGACACAAACATATGTAACTCAATAGGATGAGCTATTTTGGTTTGACACTCCTATTTATTGGTCCATCTTGGCCTTACAGCCCTTATTGTTTGTTTTTACTGTCTCACTGTCCTGTTCTTGTTAACACTTTCACCCCCCGCAAAAAATTCCAAATTTTATTTAATTTGCTTTGTGTGAAGGACTTTTCCAACGAAGTCGCATATTGTCCTTGCCTTTGAAACGCGGAGTAGATGGACAGGGGCAACTGATGGAGGGAAATATTCTTTATATTGCATGTCTCGTTTCTCTGCTTTTTTCGTTGTTCGATAAAAAGTTCGTTTTCGTTTCTCATTGTGTTTAACGTTTTTTTATGTCCTGTGCATATGTGCATGTATGTATATATATAGATGTAGGTATGTACATATATGTATGGCTATATGCATATAATTATATATTATTTATATTATATATATATATATATATATATATATATATATATATATATAAATTATATATATATTATATATATATGTGTATATATATATATATATATATATATATATATATATATATAAATATATATATATTATATATATATGTATATATATATATATATATATATATATATATATATATATATATATAATATACTATATATATAATATACGATATATTAATATATTTATATATACTAGGTACTACATAAGCACCGGCTTCGTTAAAACCTAGAAGTCGAAATACTTTTAAGCCACCGAAGAATCACTAAATTTATACAGGCATGATAGGAAAAAAATTTTAGTGAACAAGTATAGCGTCTTACCTCCGCCAAGGATGCAGGAGGGATGCTTGTTAATTTGATATCATAACTTCGAATTTAGCGCCTGAATCTCCTCGGTTAAATTTTCCATTGGTGTGTTTCAATGGTGCTTGACCACTAAAATGAATTTACAAGCATTATAGTCATTTCTAGTAGCTATCCCTAGCAGATTTGACTGAGGAAATTCAGGCAGATTTGACTGAGGAGATTTTTGTGCTAAATTCGAAATAATGAAATCAAATAAGCCAGCATTCCTCCTGCATCCTTGGCGGAGGTAAGATGCTCTACTTGTTCACTAATTTTTTTTCTTGCCTCATGCGTGTATTAATTTAGTGATTCTTTTGTAGCTTAGAAGTATTTTCACTTGTATTTTTGACGAAGCAGGTGCATATGTAGTATCCTAGTATATATATATATATATATATATATATATATATATATATATATATATATATATATATATGCCTTCTATGTTTTCGTTTTTATGCTTTCGTTTCTCATTGTGTTTAACGTTTTTTTTTATGTCCTGTACCCATATATGCATGTATGTATACATATAGATGTAGGTATGTACATATATGTATGGATATATGCATATATTTATATATTATTTATATATATATATATATATATATATATATATATATATATATATAAATATTATGTGTGTGTGGGATGGATGGTGAGGTGAGGTGTGAGGAGCGTGCGGGTGTTTGTGGGTGTACAAGCAAATTTGATGCTGTGTTAATCGTTACTTCTTGTTTCTCGTTTCCTGTCCTCAGGCAATTGATTCTATGAGGCTGTATTCCGGTCACGTAGATAACTTGACGGTAATTCCTGGCCGCCATATATGAGTATACAGCAATGTCTGAACAAATACAAAATTAATAAAATCTCTATAGAGCAACATCTGTTGATAAGGTGATCTCCTTCAGATAATTTTTTTTATATATATAAATTCATATGGAAAATAGTACAAAGAGTTCGCTTCAAAAAAAAACAGCGATAAACTTTTCAAGAGCATCAGTGAATTGTACTGGTCGGTGAATAAAAAGACATTTGAAAGAATTCCCGGTGCAACAGTTTTAACACTGGATTTGTTTTTGTTTTGTTTTATATTTAGGATATAAATAGCACGTATTGTGTTTAATCTGCGACTTTATCTAAAATGTTTCTATAAAGGGAATCAGGTCACGTAAGGTATAGGGCAAGTGTAGGTCATATCATGGCCTATATTGTATGAGCGCTTATACTTTTTCGCGTTGGTATTGCAGTGTACACTTCCACAGACACATACATAAACACATTCACACACATACACGTAAATGCATTTTATATATAAGTATAGATACATACGTATAAACATACATGTATATATATATATAATTATAATTTTATACATATATATATATTTATATATTTTATATATATATATATATTTTATATATATATATATACATATATATACATGCATATACATAATATATGTATTTGTCCATATATATACATGCACATATTATATATATATATATATATATATATATATGCACATGTATATATACATATATATATATATATATATATATATATATATATATATATATATGCACATGTATATATACATATATATATATATATATATATATATATATATATATATATACATGTGGATCTTTTTTAAAACGGGGGCCACATTTTTCATTAACGAAACACTTTGAAACTTGGATCACTGGTAGAATGTGTCATATAAAACATCTTTTTCTCTTAGTCTTCTTAAAAAAAAAAGAAATCCATAAATTATTCCATGTTAAAGTTGTCGTATTTCTGTAATTTCAACCAATCACTGACGTCCATTCAGCCGATATACATTAAGTGCCGACTACATAAACAAACGATTCTGAAACAATTAACCCTAACCCTAACTCTAACCCTAACCCTAACCCTAGGGTTAGAGTTAGGGTTAGGGTTAGGGTTAGGGTTAGGGTTAAAGCAAATTTAAAATGAAAAAAGCAAATAAAACGAAGAATCGTTTGTTTATGTAGTTGGCACTTAATGTATATCGGCTGAATGGACGTCAGTGATTGGTTGAAATTATCGAAATAAGACAATTTTTTACATGAAATAAATTCAAATACAAAAATATTTTTGTGTTCTATAACACAAAATAGATAAGTATACGAAGTTTGAAAGTCTTTCGGTACCAAAAGCACTACGTAA
>NC_142933.1:50786596-50871698 GCF_046866305.1 Octopus bimaculoides | reverse complement strand
TTTCGTCACACATCGTCACGACATTATCCGTCGTCGTATGTACTTTTGCTCTGCTTATTCCATTCTGTTCTTCTATGGTATGTATCCTTATATGCGCATGCGTCTGCGTTTGTGTTTGTGTGTACATGTGTGTGTGTGCGTGTGTGTGTGATTGTTTTTCGTAGCACTATGACCCTCTCCTCAGCCCCGTCCCCTACCTCGTTGCCTCTGCTGCTGCCCTAGAGCGCGACTTTATGTACCGTTCTTGCAACTCACTCTGCTTGTGTGTTCACCCATGCTGTTGCCATCGTGTTATTGTCTTTGTTGTTTAGCGTGTTGCTGATATTGTTTCAGCCGTCTGTGAAGTTACCGTATGTGTGTTTGTGTGTGTATACAGGTTCGCTTCCTATGTTTTTTGTATCCGTGCCCTTCATGCAGTTTTTTTTTTATGCCTCTAACTTGTTTTATATTTATCATAGGTCTGTGCACATATGTCTATTGTATGTGTATTACGCTGTTTGTATCTGTGTTTTTTTTCTCCCTTCAGTCTTTAGCCATTAGTCGTCATGTTGTGTGGTGTTTTCTGTTGAGGCTTGGTTTGTCTACTGCTATGTGCGTAACCTCTGTGATCTCTCTAAGTGTTGTGTTAGTTCTATGCGCTGATGATATTTTGAGCTCTTGCCAATGTTCACTTATACCCACTCCTATGCTGCCTGTTGTCTCTTCAATGTAAGAATTTGTCATGCTTTTGCACCGTTCCTCAGTACATCGTAAGCAATACACTATATTCCTAACCTCATAGTTAATCTGATTGTTCATCCTACATACACTACAATTCTTCGCCGATGGGGACCTATCGAAGGGATAAGTTCTACACATCAGGGATTTTATAGGGGCACCAGGATTTTCTATTACTTCCATCCTTAGATTGGCCTTATCTAATGCTTTCTTAAAATAGTATGCAAGTTCGCTCTGGTATTTTTTTTGGTCATACCATGAGTTGGTCTTATCTATCTTTTTATCGGTCCTTTCTATGCTGTTCTAGGATTTGTGTTTGTGTGTACATGTGTATAGTGGGCAGATCTCATTTTAATAAACGAATTCTGGAGAGCAAGATGTGATGAAATCACGAAAGGCTGTTTTTGCATCTTCTTCAGATTTGAAGTTTTTTTCCTTGCAAAAAGTTGTCTAATGCCTGAAAAACGTAATAATCAGTTGGTACAAGGTCTGTTGAGTATGATGGATAACAGAACACTTCCAAGTTCAGTTCCTGTAACTTGAGTAGCGTTCTTTGTGCAGCATGTGGTCGAGCATTGTCTTGCTAGAGAATTGGCTTGCCTCTATTGACCAATCTCGGTTGTTTAATTGCAAATTCACACATCATTTCATTCAACTGTTTGATGTATACATATGCTGTAATTAACTTACCAGGTCTCATGAAGCTGTAATGAATGACACCAGCGCTGGACCACCGACCAGACACTATTAGCTTTTCTTGATGAATATTCTTTTTGGGATCTCGTTTTGGCACTTCGTCTCTATCCAACCACTGTGCAGAACGCTTGCTATCGTTGAAAACAATCTATTTTTAATCATAGGTAACAATACGATGGTTCGCTTTTATGCCGTGACAACAAAGAACAGCGAGTTTCAAGATGACGTGTCATTTTATGCTCGCTCAGTTCGTGTGGTACCCACTTGTCCAGCTTCTTTACCTTGCCGATTTGTTTCAGATGGTCCAATACAGTTGGAAGTGAAACATCAAACCCTGCTGCTAACTCACGCGTAGTTTGAGATGTATCTGCTTCCATTATAATTTCCAGCTCATCATTGTCCACCTTGGTCTCAGATCTACCACTCGGCTGAGTTTGCATAAAAGAAGAAAATGCAATATTCCATTCAAAAGTAAACGGGTGTATCTCCTATGAAATAGGATCTCTAGTAGTAATCAAACATAAATCAATATTTTGAAGAGACTCTTTATCGATCCACGTTGATAATGGGTGTTTATTCTAAAAAAGAAAAGCGGAAAAATTGAAATGAATTTCGTTGATGATGGCATTTGAACTCACAACAGAGAGGTAATGGACAAATTTACAAAAAGTCGCATTTTAGGTTTTCATTACTCTCTTTTAATCAATTTTTTGCTAAGACAAATTCTTTGCATGAGTATGTGCGTGTTCGAAGTTAAAAGTAATTACAAACATATGATTAAATCCCTTCAGAGACAAAAAAAAAAAAGTTAATAGATCCTTTAAAAAAATACATAAAGCAGAAATCAAACCGAAAGGAAAACCGTCAAAATTAATACCATTCTCAAAGAGGAAATTTTATTGTTTTTCTCTTATCCGTCCAAACCGACAGAAAAACCCTATTTAAATTCAAATGAAGGAAATAAAAAAAGAAGCTATATATATATATATATATATATATATATATATATATATATATATATATATATATATATATATATATATATATATATATATATATATATATATATATATATATATATATATATATATATATATATATATATGTATATATATATATATATATATATATATATATGTATATATATATATATATATATATATATATATATATATATATATATATATATGTATATATATATATATATGTATATATATATATATATGTATATATATATGTATATATATATATATATATATATATATATGTATATATATATATATATATATATATATATATATATATATGTATATATATATATATATATATATATATATGTATATATATATATGTATATATATATATATATATATATATATATGTATATATATATATGTATATATATATATATATATATATATATATATATATATATATATATATATATATATATATATATATATATATATGTATATATATATATATATATATATGTATATATATATATGTATATATATATATGTATATATATATATGTATATATATATATGTATATATATATATGTATATATATATATGTATATATATATATGTATATATATATGTATATATATATATATATATATATATATATATATATATATATATATATATATATATGTATATATATATATGTATATATATATGTATATATATATATGTATATATATATATATATGTATATATATGTATATATATGTATATATATATATATATATATATATGTATATATGTGTGTATATATATATATATATATATATATATATATATATATATATATAAAGAAATCAGATCTCTCCATCTCCAGAGAATTTCATCTATAGCAAGTGAAAAAGACGTGTTTCGTACTCCACCCAAAAAATAAATACATAAATATATACATACATTCATTATCGCAGCCATATTGTTAACAAGTGAGTTCTGTGTTGTGGTATTACAGAAATGTAACCTCAAACAACACATGTTTTTTCTATCGCTCAATATTCAAGACATTTTATAGTATCCTTTCATATTTAATTTCCTCCTGCTTCTCCTCTATTTAGCATCTCCTTCTTCTTCTTCGCCTAACCTCCTTCTCCCCCTCAGTCTTTTTGAAAGATCAGTCACGATTTTTACTAAAGTTATATCATTTTCTTTGTATACTTCTGTTTTGTTCCCCGCTTTATTTTTTTTCTTTCTTTCTATCTTATAGTTAATCCCATTTTATCTCATTTTCTTCCTTAATATTCCTTATATCGGCTTCCAAAATATAACTCGGTGCTTTTTAATCTACTTAACACAACTCCTCAGCATTTAGCATATCTGACGAGGAAAAATTTAGGTTAACAGAGCACTTTCTTCACAAATCACGAAAAGTGGACGTGGCAAACGCGGCCAAGGTAAAAGGCTATAAACAGAATGAATGGCTTAATAAAAAGGATAAATATTTAATTTCACCATACATTTGTTCTTAGGTCAGATATCTGTCATAAATAACAAATCTGCTCCCAATTGAACCTAACCTCCAAAATTGGATAGCAATGTCGGTACCCCGGTATCGCCACAACTGACAACCTAAAGCGAGTAAAAACAATGTGTTTGTTCCCGTCAGCTACATAAAGGAAAGCATTTTAGAATAAAGTGTCCTATCAATAAATAACGTTAGCTGATTGAAGCGAGTTTTCACCCACAACCAATATGATGTAACAGTCCAAAAGGCTATTTTCTTTTACGAATAAGAAACAGGAATAAAGAGCCACAAGTATCAGGATTATTTGACATTATTTCTGTTATATAACGATTAAATTAATTCTAGGAATTTTACCATTTCAATTCTTCTGTGAAACAAAAAGTTATCAATCTGGATTTAGAAACAAGGATTTGAACCTTTTTGTAGAGTCATAATCACTGTCGATTGAGCATATGAGAGTAATGGTGTAATTAAAAATCCGCTTCGCAACTACATGGGAAAGTGTCTTCTGTAAAAACTCGAGTTGATCAATATCTTATGAGGCGGGATTTAGTAGCTGGTTTCTGTGTCGAATTCCATCATATATGGGGTGCGAGGGTGTATGTGCATCTTTTACCGATGTAAAAGGCACAAAGGCAAGTAGATTGACAAATAGTGCTCTTCGAACAAAGTACTTCGCGATAATTGTACTGCACAAATTCACAGACACTCTTGTTTCTCACTTCGCCAGAAATGCAGTGAGCTTGAAATTATTCAGGTAGCAACCTGTTACTAACGACGTTATTGTTTACTATTTGCGATATAAAATAAATATAAACCAAACAGTGGAGACCCCTGTGCATTAATTATCACTGGGCAACAACAAAAAACGAAAATATTTATTGTCTGCTACTCAGACAAATGGTACTGTACTAGACTAAATCGAGTACGTTGATTCCGAATCTGCACTCAGAATTGCTGTAGCACGTCAGGATTTTGAGTTTTGCGCATAATTATACATTAATGCTATATTAGAATTAGAAATAGTTAAGTTCAAGGTAAATAATCACAAATAGCACCAAGATTCGTTGGAAAAAAAATCGAGATGAGAATGCAAGAATAGCATTTTAAGGGACATTCGACATCTCATTCTTTCACACGCTGTTAACATGTTGTTTATTAAATCAGCATCGTTTTCAACTCTATGATTTCCAAGAAAGTTCTGTACAAGTGGCTGCGGTGGTGCACCAGCATGACCGCAGCCACTTGGCTAAAACACATAAATAAATAAATAAACTAACACAAATGAATCCCATGCTGTCAGCTCAACTGGATTCAGTTTATCTCTGAATTTACAATCAGATACCAATCCTCCGATCTCGGGTCCAGTGAAAAAGCCTGCTTTCAGTTTTGCGTCGCTTTTTTCTGCACCAAATTTTACTTTTAGGTACTGGAAACCACAACCATCGTGTGCCATTGCTTTTACGAAGTTTGCCATGAGGCCGAGTTTGATGTGAAGGGATGGAAGGAAGATCTTTTACGAGTCTACCAGTGGCATATGCTGCACATTGTGCCGACCAATTATGCGCTCATCTCTTTTAGACCAGTCTTTTACAGTACAATGATTGCTGTCGTCGCGGCTGTTCTAAACACACAAGAAACACATATTTTTGGTATATCCCAGCTGCAGTCCCAGGAGGAGGGAAATCCCCTTTAAATCACCACAAATATTTCACTTGTGAACTAATTAACTCCTTTCAGAAAGAGTTCCAGCGATTCATAATTTTCTTCCATACCAACAACATGACGCACAGGAATGGAAGGTTTTTCATTATCATTATGTGACAACACAGCTTTGAGGATAACCTTACTCGAGTCTATAAACAATCTCCATTCGTTAGCCACATGTGCGTGTCCTAGTTTTTGCATTGACGTCAGTACAGAAACGAGAATTATTTTCTTGCTTGAAAAAGACAGATTGCGAGAAAGGAAAATGGAAATTTTTGTACCTTGCTGTAGGAGATTTCGTTGTTGTAGTTTGGATTCCAAAACTTCTGCCCTCTCCTTTGACAATGCTAGGTCTCTTATTAAATCGTTCAAATCTTCTTGATTAAACTAGCCTGGCTCATTTTTCTTAGAATCACCTACGTACTCTTCGTCGACAGGAGAGTCAGGGGGTTCATCGTGCGATATGTCAGGATTTTCAAGTGAAGCATGTAAGAGGGGAAATAGAACAGGATTCTCGAAGTCATGTGGGACCGGTTTTAGAGCCGACTTACAATCTGCATACGCAATTTTTGCTTTGGTCTTCTTTGAGAAACCATTAATATTAGTCATGCAAAAGTAACAATCAGAGACATGATTGGTTGGCTCACGCTATACAATTGGTACAGCAAAAAGTATTCCCTTCCGTTTTCAATTTAGCCACTGTGTAAGCCCTGAGTAATACACGGTGCAACGTGTATGAGGTACCCACCTCTTGTCTTGGTCCCTACTTTACATCCGAAATAATATTTATAGGCAGTTTTTAATTTAGTGACAATGTTCCTCCGCTGGTCACGCGAAGCAAATTTTCCACATGCATAATGAAAGTTGTTCAGGTGATTCACATAGCCTCTCCTATTCATGATTTAACAGTGAACACAGTTAAAATAGTAATTACGCAGAGCAAGAGATACACATGCACCCATGATGGCAGCGCAAATGACACTGGGAGTTACCAAGAACAAACTGATGTGTTTGGCATTGCACACAATACATTAGCACCATCTATTGCTAAACTAAATAATGAACTTTGTCATCGTTTGTTTTATTGCTGTTATTTCTTTAATTTTGAATTAAGACTGCTTTCATTTTAGCAAATTTTATAATACGCCCTACATCTAGCCGAAAGTTTAGTTATAATCTTGCACATGTGCATAACTCAAAATCCCTGACGTGCTAGAACAATTCTGAGTGCGGATTCGGAATTAGCATCTTCGATTTAGTCTAAAACACCTGCTTTTACCCCAGAAGCAAAATCTTTGTTGTCCATTGTTATGAGACAACAGAAATAACGTACAGTGCCTTTTGATCGATAAAAAGTATATTATTGGTACTTATTTTAATGTCCACTGAAGGATTACAAGTAAAGTCGACGCTGGCTGGATTTAAATGCCCAACTATCTTCTTGTAATTCCTTTTAACCAGTATTTTTTCGATTCTACTATCCTCCGGCATCCCTCGGCCCCCGGACCATATCCCTGCTCACTGCTATCGGGGGAGTGAGGAGATGGTTATCTGCAAGTGCGAGCCCCGTAAGTCAGAGTGATTGTTCCAGCGCATCTCCCTCGCCATCTTCCCGGGCAACGCCTTTTCCATTTTGTCTGCTGGGACCATGAGGCGGTCTGGATTACAGGAAATCGAGAGAATGTAAGAATTCGTAGCTTACTACACAAACAATAAACTTAACTTCATTTCATCTACGTGTTCTCATTTAAACTTAATTTACCTCATCCTCTACACTAAATATAAATAAGCTATTAAGAAATGTGCATTGGGTTCGGCTTTTCCTCATGATTTAATTGTTTGCTTTTTAATGAGAAGTATTTCCTGTCTCTTCACTCCTCGCTCAACCGGTCTTCTTTCTCAAGCCTGGCATTAACCACTAATACCCTTCCACTTCAGAACATCACTTACTGGAATTTCCTTCAAGCTTATATTGTTGTGATTATTTAGTCCTGATCGAACAGACTTGTAATTTAAGACACTGCAACACTAACCATTCCATCTTTCTAGGACTTTGTAAGACTATATAATGTAAAGTTTTATTCATTTATGAGACAATAGGATATAATAAGAGGTGTTTGGCTGCTATTTCCTTAAATTTACCTGACGACGTAAAATGCATCGACTTGCAGCAGTTCAAAATGAAAATCAAATATAAAAATCTGACTAATATCGGATGGAATGCAAAGCCCATAGACACAGTCTATTCCTCCTAACTATTATTTAAAAAAGGTTTCAAACAGATTATTATAATGGTTCCATTTAGTTCCTAGATGAACTTCTTTTAGGTCGTTTCTGAATTATATTATGCTATCCGACTGCAACAGTTTTTAAAGAAATTTTATTTCAAATTTATTGTTTTGTTTACTTCTTTCGTAGCTCTTAATACATCTTTAACCGTCACTTGAACGTTTTTATTTATTCATTTCTTTATAGCTTTATCGGCCAACTTTGAAACTTCATTTCATAATTGGTTTGACTTATTGCTTCACCCGCCTCCTCTTCTCTTGTTGGACAACATACATTTTTGTGTGCATTACTTATCTGTAGCTGTTTGGAAAATTTTACCGCAATTTAGCAAACTTTTTTCATTATCATTCTAATTGTTTTATTGAGACTAGATATGTTTTCCTCTTATACGTCTTCCACTTGGTATTCGATCTAAAAACCTTTTTTTATCAGTTGAAAAAAAGATGTCTCACGATATTCATTTTTGTTCTAGATCTTTAAGTTCTGAGTTTAAATTCAGCCAAGGTCAAATTAATCTTTTCGTCCTTTTAGGATCAACAAAGTAAAGCATCAGTCAAGTACTAGGGTCGATTTAAATCTACTGACTACTTCTCCCTAAAATTGCTGGCCTTGTGGTTAAATCAGGAACGATTATTACTGGGGAGAAAGCGTGAAGAAAACCAATGAAATGCTGGACTAAATGAAGTACAGATTCTAATTTTCTCATTTACATTCTGAGTTCAAATCCTGCTGCCATTAACAGAATATGTCCTGAGTATGTTCTTGAATAGATACAACTAACTTTATTCCTGCTCTACAAATCTGAGGCGCGCGCCAATGTAAGTGAACACTATTATGATCTATTGTTTTCCCAACTTCAGTTATTACCATAACGTTGCTAATTCTCTTGAGAGTGGCTTAGCCCTCACATAGTCTCCCCACTATTCTGACAAATCTCGTTTAGAATCGTGTAGGGTTTTTTATGTATATATTCATACTATGTTATACAATGAAGGTAGAGGTACAATGGGCCAGTGGTTAGGGCAGTGGACTCGCGGTCGTAGGATCGTGGTTTCAATTCCCAGACCGGGCGTTGTGAGTGTCACTCTGTGTCACGCTGAATTTCCACGAGAACTACGTTAAGAGTACAAGTGTCTGTGGAGTGCTCAGCCACTTGCACGTTAATTTCACGAGCAGACTGTTCCGTTGATCGGATCAACTGGAACCGTCGTCGTCGTAACCGACGGAGTTCCACGATACAATGAAGAGACATTTGTGAGAGGGTTTTAACTGCGCTGCATACGAGACCTTATCATAACCTCTTTAATATGCAAAAAGCTAGCTGTAATAGGACACATAAAAAACTACAGCTAACTATTTGAGATCGTTCCACTTAGTGAGCATGAGATGATAAACTATAAATGCAAAATACAACCTATTGTGTTGCGTCGAGGCGTTGGCCTTTAGTTTCAACTAAAATACTTTCAAAAGAATAGAGGCAAATTTAAACAACTCGATTGGTATAATAACAGTATTTAAGGGTGAAGTGAAATGTTCCGAAAACTTTTACATTTTACTGTTAACGCCCTCTGAAAGCTTTTACAGCAACAACCATCTTTGAAGCAAAAATAAATGGTGTTAATTAAAATAATTTTTAAGCCAAAGCAAGGCAGAAGCAGACAGAATTTTCAAATTTTAAAGTATCGTGAAGTATTAGAAAGTCATTAGCTACAATGACAGTCGATTTTTAAATTTTAATAATCCAGTTCACCTAGATATAAAGGGACGAGATGAGGCGTTTCACCACTGTAACCATCAAAAGTGCTGCTTGGAGAGTGTTACGCTCATGTGTAGCATGATAGAAGTACTCACCATACGGTTCTATTTTACCAATTCTATCCCTCAACATCAATTATTGAAACAAAAATTTAAGTTATATATCTCAGTAAGGCGGTTCTTTGGCAGAAACGTTTTCACACTGGGCAAAATGTTTAGCGGCATTTCGTCCATCTTTTCGTTCTGAGTTCAAATACCGCCGAGATCGACTTTGCCTTTTATCCCTTTCAGGATCGATAACATAAGTATCGGTTGAGCACTAGGGTCAATGTAATCGACTTGCTCTTTCCCACGAACTTGCAGGCCTTGTGCCAAAATTTGAAACCAATATCACACTCACTATTTTACGTGACAACTTGTATCCGTTCAATGATAATAAATATTAATTAATTCAAGAGAATGAAAATTTACGGAGTAAACGAAGAGGAAATCAGTTCACCAATTTGAATTTCCGGTAGCATATCTCTTGCTATAAAATCTTTTACAGAGCTATACTTCTGAGGAGAAACAAGAGTTTATCACGCTTATACCTTTTCAAAAAGTAAATTTACGATGTGAGTAAAACAACCGAGTCGACTTTCTGAACTAGAAGAGAAGAAAAATACTGTCATATTTATGTCTTTCTGGTGTATTTTAGCAAATTAGTATTCCGCAGGAATCAAAATCATGTCATTCTTGGTTTATCAAAGCCTTAATTCGACCCCTAACCTCGTCTCGATTAAAACCACACACACACACACACACACACACACACACACACACAAACATATATATATATAAATTTAAGGAATGGAGTGAACGCATGTTATAACTGCATACTTTATTCCGACATATGTTTCGAAGAATTACAAATTATGCGATCCATAGGAATCGTCGATGTTAAAAATGTAAACTTCTCCTCGGGGAAATGTATGGGAACCATCTTAAACTTAAGGTATAAACCAAGTATGAGAACTATAGTTGGATATATATATATATATATATATATATATATATATATAAACCATTCGTTTTATCTAACTATAGAGAGAGAGAGAGAGAGGGAGAGAGAGATTTGTGTCCTGATAGTTGAAAATTTAAGTGTATGCTTCTATACTTTGGTAAAGAGAGGATTAAAAGACACAATTACTTATTTCCATATTAATATATAGATTAAGGAACATAGTCTATTTTATGTCAGTTTCTGAATATTGTTAGGCCACGACTTTAACATTAATTAATGGCGTTTAAATCACTCTATCCTTATTTGCTGGTGATCCAACCGCTTCAGTTTACCACTTTGATTATAGATGCTTCGACTTGGATTACGAATACTTATTTTAAGTAACAAAAAGTATATTAACCATTGCCATGTAATGTACCATCAAAAGAAAATGTTTTCAGTCATTTTTTTTATATTGTTATCAGAAATTTTTCGTGAGGTGGGAGTTGTTTGTTTTATTTTCTATTTGTTCTGTTTTGGGTTTTTTTTCTCCTAATGGAAGCGTGTTTGTTGAGCGAAACTGCCTTCTTCAAGAATGATGTTAAATACTACGTTGGCAGCAGATCAAAGATAACCTTCCTGCTGAAGAAAAAAACACATGTAACATCTAACAAAACAGAGCTGACTGTACCTTTATGCTGGGAGAATAGTTTGAAAATTATCGTAAACGTCTGTAACAAAGATCCAATATCATAATATACAGCCAACCAGATAGGAAGGGCCACGCCCATAACTTGTAGAGGAGATGTATGTATAGATTAAAGAAATTTTAGTTAATTTGATGACATTTTGTAGGTGTTTTTATCACAATTGTTTTACAATATAAGGCTCGAGGTTTAGCACTGTTAAAAAAATAAATATAGACAATGTGGGTGGCAAAGTTTGTAATGTTTGTAATGCATTAGACAATTGTTGTGGTATTCAGTCATGGGAAACCTACGAAGCAAAAATTGCAGAATTATAAAGCTTTGAGCAACAAGTTTATGAATCATAAGTTGCTATTTACTGCAAACATTTTATAATCAGTAAACCTAATTACATACCATTCAGTTCAAATGTCTATGGGAGATAGTAGCCCATAGTATAGTCTCTGGTGGTAAACGAGCGTTGTATAAGACAAGTTATTTATGTCTCATCTTAGATTATAATCTAGAAGTACTCACGATACGGTTCTATTTTACCAATGCTATCCTTCAACATCAATTAATGATTTAATAATTATTAAATCAGTGATAACCAAGCCTTGTGATCCAAAAGACTTTCAAAGACAGTTGCCAATTTACCAATATTTACACGTAATACTCATAAGCAAATGTGTACAAGTGGTTGTTACTGACTTCGTATAGACTGATTTGTGTGCTTACAAAAAGACAAATAAATTTCTAGATTTGTGCACTATTCTCCATTCAAACACAGTAATTTTAGGGAAACTGCAGACTTTCTTGGAGATTCTGTAAGACAGAAACTGAAATTAGCGGTCGATATACTATTAGGCACCCGCAGACTTTAGGAATATTACGATACTTTACACCAAAAATTCACAATCAATGTTTTTGCAGTTTTTCAAGTGTGTATTTTAATTTTTCTTTTCTTTCTTTTTTTTTTTTACCACTTCATCATTAACGGTTTTGTATATTTAGCTAAATAAATATTTGCTTTTATATATATGAAAACTTATGTATATGGCACGTATGATTATATGGATTCGTTTTACTTGGATACGATTGTTTTATGACAATGCAGATTTTATATCTTTCAAATATTCTCTATAAATGACGAAATAGTAGAAGCCACAAGAAATAATTCATTGTGTAAAAACGTTTTTAAAATACAATACAACGAAATAAGACTTATATTTGATAAATTGTGACCCTAAATTATATGGGGAAACTATCACTTAGCAACAAATATTACAACTAATACAGCATTAAGTAATTGTTTTCTCACAGTTTTGACTAGCATGACTACAAGAGTCTCTACGCTGAATTTGCTGACTAGATTTTACACACCGTGAACTACATGAACTAACTTATTCAAAAAGTTTGCTTGAAGCTTAGTAGATAGATATATGGAAGTGAAACAATCTAAATCCTTTGAAATAAAGCCGAGTAATTTAGTTGAAATTCAAGAGAGATTTTTGGAAGAAAGACGTGTCAAATTGTGATCATTTTTTAAATCCGTCTACTTAAGATACATATCGTTGCTATTATGTTAAACTGTCGTATGTCCAAATTTGGCCAAATGCGTTTTTTTTTTTTTTTTCAATATTTATTTTTGCTTGCAATAGCCGGTTCTTTTGGTCAAACTATCGTATCTCCAGCTGCTTCATATGCCAAGATATCAAAATTGTCAGCGGTTTTGCTATGGATTGTTGAAACTATTTTTTCGTTTGCTGAAAAAGCAACGTTTTGAACTTACGACACTTTTGCAAAACAGCAACAAATATAATTTCCGAGCTGGCAGAATCGTTAGCACATCGGGCTTGGCGGTATTTCGTCCGTCTTTACGCTTTGAGTTCAAATTCCGACGAAGTCGATTTTGCCTTTCATCCCTTCGGGGTGGATAAAAGAAGTATCAGTTGGGCACTGACGTCAATATAATCGACTTAACCCCCTTCCCTGAAATTGCTGGCCTTGTTCCAAAATTTGAGACCGAAAAAAAGTGAAAAAAGTTGATGGAAGAAATGACAAACATCTACAGCTCCAAAAGAAAGGGGGAAAAGTTGATGGAAGAAACAATTGATGAGTAATGACAAATATTCAGAACTCTGCACCCCCACACATCCACCGAAAGTTCTGTTCTCTTAATCCAAACTTTCCGTATACTACATCATGTCAATGTCAGTTCTTAACTGCCTGGGTGTATTATCTAGCATGGCGCTATGTTTGCTTTTTCCCTAAAAACATTCTTATCAACCATCAAAAAATTATTTTCTGTTTATTTTCCCACGTAAAGATCTTTAATTATTTTATTGCTTGCGAGATACATTCTTTTTCTTTTTCTTTATATCTAATTTTCATCATTTATTTTTCTCTCTTCCTTATTCTGTTTCTTTTCTTTTTCTATCTTGCTATTTCTTCTGTTTCCCCTTTACGTATTTTTTTCCTTCGTTTATTTATTTATTATTTGCTTTTTTTTCTTTTTTTTTTTTTGCTTATTTACTTACGTGAATCTCATGCTAAAGAAAAAAATTGCTGGTCAGTAAAGAACTTGTGACTATTCATTTCAGTAAGTATTCTATAAATAACTGCCTAGTAACTAAGTTTGAAAACGAGTCTAACAGATGTTAATCATAGTAATGACCTAATTAATGTTTACATGACGGGTTGACATGGAAGGTTGCATTGTTCAGACAAGAGGGACCATTATAAACAAGAGCATAATAATAATAAATCAACAGAAATTCTGTACGAAAATATATAAACGTGACACAATATTGACAGACACACACACACACACACATACACGCGCATACATACACACACACAAACATACATACACGCGCATACACACACACACACACACACACACACACACACACACATATATATATATATTTTAAATGAGGCATAAATAACGGGCATTACATATTTTTGATTATTGTAAATTTGACTTACAGCTGTTTCCAGTAGACGGCGAGCTGGCAGAGTCGTTAGCACGCTGGGCGAAATGCTTAGCGATATTTCGCCAGTCGCTACGTTCTGAGTTCAAATTTCGCCGAGGTTGACTTTGCCTTTCATCCTTTCGGGGTCGATAAATTAAGTACCAGTTGCGTACTGGAGACGATCTAATCGACTGCACTCCCTCCCCCAAAATTTCGGGCCTTGTAACCTAGAGTAGAAAAGATTTTACGTTCATTATTGACAGGTTTACTCAATCACCTCATTGATCAGTTGAGAAAAGTTGAACGACCTAGTAAATTAATGCTACTTTCGTCAGACACCCGGATTGATAATCCCTCATATATAACTCTCTTATATATATATGTATATATGTATATATATATATATATATATATATATATATAAAGGTGAGTGAGTGAGTGAGGGGGAGAGAGAGAGAGAGAGAGAGAATCACAAATAGATGTGTTGAAAAGGCTTTGATGATTCTGTTACATGAACTAGACTCCGTTACATCAGTCATGTCCCTTAATTACTCAGGTTCACCATGATTAGGTCTAGTTTATTTCTACAACAAAAAAGAGTACTGTAAATTATGTTTCGATAACTTTGCAGTTGAAGTTATACTATTCTTCTACAGTTAAAAGATGGATTCATTTGATTAGAAAAATGAAAGGAGTAGCTTTGCTCGCCGTAATGAGGTAAAACATATAATTAAACAAGTTCTAGTCAAAGTAAATATCCCTTTAATTCTAAGGCTAGTTGAATTGTCTAGGGACATTGGGTAGCGACACAATAGATTCGCTCTTTTCCTGGGGTTAGAGGCAAGAATCTCATCCGAGACACCACGGCTAGCGACACATATGTAATGCTGCAATGGAAGCAAGGTTTACCACATCTGTGACTGAATGGAATAAGTCACTAAAATACTGTAATTTGTCCGTATATCACATTTTTCATTCTGAGACTTTTGAGAAATTAGGACATTAGAAATAACTGCTCATCAACATTTCTTTTGTATTTTTACGTTTCTAGTTCAAATTCTGTTGAAGTCGACTTTGCCTTTCATCCTGTTGATATCGATAGAATAAAGTTCCAAAAAAGTACTGGTGTCAAGGGTATCGACTTAAACACTCCTCTTAAATTTGCTAGCTTTGTGTTTAAACTAAAGCAATGTCTGTTTGCAACTACATAAACATCTAAAAGTATTATCGGAAACATAGTACCAAGCCGTCTTCGGTTGCGAGCAACGAACATAGTTTGTTTTCAGCTGTATTACATGCTCCGCTTTTTCAACAAATAATTTAAATACAAGTATCTAGATAAAGCTACACCTAAAAGATTGTTTCTTTCGGATCCTGATCATGTCTTAAGTCTACAGAACCAATCATTACCTACACAGGCAGCCTTCACTTTTTCTACTCAAAGGGTTTACAGCTTAAATTGCTTCGAGGTTCACAATTCCAAAAAAGAATTATTTCACATTCTCTTGAAAGTTTCTAAATTGTTAAGACGTCAACAATATACGATTATACGATCTTCATTGGTAAAAATAAAGTTTCTAAAATGGGTAGAGAAATTTGAAGGAGTGCTTTGTCCAATGGTAGAATGCCTGTTATGTTTACATAAGGGATTTTAACCCAAAATTTACATACTATTATCTATAGCTTTGTTTGATTCAAGATTCACAGTTCCATATGTGAAAATTAATATTTTACCCAACATTAAACTAGCTCACTCTATCAATTACCGCTGCTTCACTGAAAAGGCGATAATACTATTTCCTAAAATAGGTACAAGGCCACAACATTTTATGGACGAAAAGAGATGTCTTTATATTGACTCCCGTACTTCACTGATATATATTTGTTTTATCGATTCCAAAGGAAAGATAAAAGATTACATGAACCTTGGCAGAATTTGAACTCAGAATATGAAGGGATAGTTCTCTAGTTCTTTGACTATCGTGGCTAAGATCTTGCTGGAACGCCGCCTTCAGGACGTAACTATATACAGAAAAACATTCTGAATGTTTACCAATACTGACATTCAACACCTGCTACTGCTGTTGTTGTTGTTCTTGTTGTTGTAGTTTCTTGTATAATAATAATAATCCTTTCTACTACAGGTACAAGGCCTGAAATTGTGGGGGAGACCCCATTGCATAACTGGTACTTATTTCATCGACTCCGAAAGGATGAAAGGCTAAGCTGACCTTGGCGGAATTTGAACTCAGAACATAAAAATGCCGCTAAGCCTTTCGCCCGACTTGCTAACGATTCTACCAGCTCGCCGCTATAATAATAATGATGATAATAATCCTTTTTACTATATGCACAAGGCCTGAAATTTGGAGGGAGGGGAGGGGACTAGTCGATTAGATCGACCCCAGTGCTTCACTGGTGCCTAATTTATCGACCCCAAAAGAATGAAAGGCAAAGTTAACCGAAGTGGAATTTAAACACCGAACGTGGTGACGGACGAAATACCGCAAAGCATTTCGTCCAAAGTGCTAACGATTCTGCCAGATCACAGTCATAATAACAATAATAATAATGATAATAATAAAACCAACACCAACAACCACATCATGGAGAATATTACGTAATGTATTTGAAAATAAAACCGGGGGGGGGGGGCTAGGAGCAAGTTTTAAAAACCTCAAAAATCTATGTAGGATGAAGTATTCGTCTATTATCAGCTAAAACAATAAGAACAAGCATTGGCAGAAAACATATTGAACAAATGCTACCTCAGCACATTTGATACAGTGAAGAAAGATTCACTGGAATTTTTTGAGAGAGATAAGAAGATAGTCTCGTGGTCCATTTTATATGTTGTTATGTGTAAGTGTACATGTGTATTTGGAATACATTGGTGAACAATAAATAGTATTATGAGCTAACAGTTTGAGTGCGTCGGGCTGACAGAGGAAGTTGTCTCACAGGTGATGTGCTCCTGTGAAATGCTAAACAGATGAAACCCGTGTTAAGTATGTTGTTCTCTCTCTCTCTCTTTGTTTTATAACTCCCTACACTCTAGCTCTCTACATTGAGTAAATTAATCTACATACGAACAGCGTGGCTAGAACAACTAGACAAACATCTTAGGAATTTTTTTCGTTGTTACTTCTGCCTCATGTTACTCTGTACACGCTCAGATACAATATACACGCGCGCGCGCACGCGTGTGTGTGTGTGTGTGTGTGTGTGTGTGTGTGTGTGTGTGTGTGTGTGTGTGTGTGTGTGTGTGTGTGTGTGTGTGTGTGTGTGTGTGTGTGTGTGTGTGTGTGTGTGTGTGTGTGTGTGTGCGTGCGTGCGTGCGTGCGCGCGCGCGCGTGTGTATGGGTGGGTGGGTGGGTGCGTATGCGTATGTGTGTATGCGCCTGTGAGCATGTATATGTGTATATGCACACCCTCAAAAGACGTTTACAAATAGATAAAATATATTGATACTAGGACAAGAAGAGAGGTATAACATGCAGAAATAAATATGTATAAATAAAAGATGGCTGTTAACATTCTCTCTCTCTCTCTCTCTCTCTCTCTCTCTCTCTCTCTCTCTCTCTCTCTCTCCCACACACACACACATATATATATATTTATATGTGTGTGTGTGTGTAATATATGGTGGTTGTTGTTACAGGGTGTGCACTTGCTGCAGTGGTGAATCTATTCCTCTCGCATTAATTATTGCTTAAAAATAAACACACAATCCTTTTAAAGTATTTCTGAGCATAAAACGGATTTTAAATGATATAAATCACTTTACATAAACAAACTGAATTTTATAAAATTCTATAAATTACAAAATAAATATGAATTTTTTTTTTCTTGCGCTTAAAATTAAAAATAAAAGTGAAGAATAATTGGAGTAAGATGGGTGTATATGTAATATCAATAAGAAATATTATTAGTAGTCATTTATAAGTAATGGACAATGGCTGAAATAGGAAAAGGGGAACTTTCTGCTGGGTTCGAGACGAAAATAAAATGGCAACCGAAAACATTAGTTTATACAAACCAGACGAGTTTATATAGATCGAAATCTATACAAATTAAGTCATAACATAAACTGAATGGCATAGGGACATGAGGAAATAAAATGAATCTTCCCAACGAAATCATTTAATTCGATAGATTAAACAGGTGGTAAGGATTAAGTTTATGCTAACTTTGGTCCGAAAATTTAAGAGTAAAAGTTGTACACAGATAAGGACAAGATTATTGTGCATGACAGAACGAACAAAAGAAGGATATATCACTGTTTTTATGAGAGTAAAAGAACATTTTTAAATAATGTTTTTCGTGAGATTCATTATAAATACATTATATGACAAGATGTAGTTAGACCAATTTCTTTTATGGCATATTGAAGTCGAATAGCCTCTTATAGGTTCACCATGTTAATCTGTAATGACTGGTCGTCTTACCTATCATGTGAGTTTGGAACATTGGTTGAGTCCTGTGCTTTGATTGGACGAGTATTGCGCGGGATATGGAACGTTGTGCGTAATACATTCTCAAACAACTAATCTGAATCTGCGTTTGAGCCTACCCTCTGTCTATATATAGGTCTAACAAAGCATCCTGAACAGAGGAGTGAGCGATTTACATGAAGGCGTGTCATGTTATTTTCCTATGGGATTGCACCTAGAAAGTTCCCCTCCCAGGCACAAGTCCGGGCAAGGCTGTTAATGGAAGACCAGCAGTCGCCCATGTATACCGACCTCCTCTCTCCACGCCACCAGTGTTATCCAAGGGAAAAGCAAAGGCCGATACAACTTGGCACCTGTGACGTCGCAACTCATTTCTACAGCTGAGTGAACTGGAGCAACGTGAAATAAGTGTCTTGCTCAAGAACACAACACGCAGCCCGGTCCGGGATTCGAACTCACAACCTCATGATCATAAGCTCGACGCTCTAACCACTGATCCGTGCGCCTTATCGATTAATTCAACTAGAGTGCAATTAATTTCTTCTTTAACTGTTGAACAAATTACTAGAAGCTTTAATGATGAGTATTTCCTCTATGTGCGTTTGTGTGTGTCTGCGTTTGTCCCCACCACCACTACCACTACCACTTAACAACCAGTGCTGGCGTGTTTACGTCCCCGATAGAATAAGTACCAGGCTTTAAAAAAAAAAAAGTACTGAGTTCGATACAATCGACTATAAATTCTTCAAGGCGGTGGCCCTGGCATGGCTACAGTCTAATGACTGAAACAATTAAAAGATAAAATTATTTAATTTGAAAACTGTTAAGATCAAATTATAGTTTCAATTATTGAATTTTCAGCAAATGCATTCATATACCTTCTAACCACGAAAAAGAAAATATCGTGATGTACATGTGAATGGAACGTAGCTCACCCATAAGCCCTCGCTTTAATCATCCATATTATCCCACCATCCGTCCAGTACCATATTATGATACAAACAGCTGTGGACTTTGCACCGTATTTCAAAATAGATGACGGGGGAAATTAGTGCCTGTTGTGTGATGATAATATTGAATAATGAATTTACCATCATTTGTATATATTTAAGCCCCCAACGAGTGTGGTTGTTATGACTGTCAATTCCTATATCATATAAAATATAGTGCTCTTACACCATGTCAATTTTTGCTTTATTAATTTGCCAAATTCTGGTTCTGTCATCAAACTTTGAGTTAAGTTTCTTTACTGTTTGATTTTAGCGCGATTCAGATTTGTTCAACATGGATTGTATTTGGCTTTGAGGTTAACAGGGTTAGTTACTGATTCCAAATGGTCTCATTATAATAAAGTATATTTTCTGTCCAAACCTGATATATATTTATTCATTTCATTTGAAAGCTATGTTTATCCACTCATCCCAATCTCATGTTTCTTGTTTTTATTTCTCTGATATATGTTGTTTTTAAACAACGTATTAGCTATTTGGTATTTTAGCTGTTAAATGAATAAACTATAGCAATTTTTAAAGAAAAACTCAGGATCAGAAATAAGATATCCAAATATTAAAAATAAATGTAATGTAAATATATCTGTTGGACGAGCATACCTATGATGCCATCTGTTCCAACCATAATCAAGCCTTATTTTAGAGCATGTAAGGCACATTATCTATACCCAATCTTTAGTTACAGAAGATGATAGAATATGGTGTGAGAGATTTGGTTACTATTTCTAGCAATTCGAGTAGCCTCTTAGAGGCCCCTGCGTTGGCTGGTTTATATATTTCTATTGTGTATTTGATTGATGTATTGTTTATGGTAGTCTCAACTGTTGTTGGACTGGTTATTTCAGTTGTGAAATTGATGTTATATTTTATTTTGCCTGGTAGCAAAAGTTTGAAGGCATCTATAAATTATTTTAGTGAATATATGTATTGCATATCAACATTGGTGATTCCTTTTGTGTTAGCTGTATTCATTTAGTACAAGGATGACATTATGTTCGTTCGTTGATTTTTTTTCTCCCCAATAATAGCCAAGACCGGCACCGTAATATTCAGCACCCTAGACTAACCCTTCCTACAATGACAGCCTCTTATTCTAGTTTTCTTCAACAACTCTCCTGACGGAAAACTACAATTAACTTACAAACAAGAAATCTATAATAAATCGTGAATTGTTATACAATGAAAAACGAGCTTCAAAGCGATGACTTCCATATTTATTCTTAACACATGCCGGCAGATTCGAACGTAGGTATGCAAATCATTGTCGTGTTCATCACAGAAAAACATTACCTTTACGATGAATATGTGTTCATAACACACTCAATTCACGAGTTGTTGATACCAAGGATTTTAGGACTACGATATTTCAACATGTTTTCTCTTCAGCCAGAAGCCTCTCCCACACCGGACCGATGATTCAAATAAGAGCCGATAACCTTGTTTATGATTTCAGCGGATAAACTGTCCACTGATCCATGCCAACCGATAATAAATCGTCATACACACGGTGAACAGCGAGATTCAAAACAATGGCTTGCATATTTACTCTTAACACGTTCCGGCAGATTCGAAAGTAACTACGCTAATCGCTGTTGTGTTCGTCACAGGAGAACAGTTTCTTTACGATGAATATGTGTTCATAACACATCCGATTCATTATTAAAGAGATTCTGAAACACTGGTGTTTTGATATGCCGTGTCCCGTCAGCCAGAAGCACACGTGTTGAGGTAGTCACTTGAAGCTTGCCTTTCGAAGTGTTTTGCATCTTTATTCACGCATACGTCAGGTTCAACTATCATGGCATTTTGTGAAAAGTTTTTATTGGCCAAACGGCATTCTAACTGTGGTCATCCAGTTTTTTTATATGTCTAGGTCTGAGCTGCCCACTATATTTTTGAGACAGTTTTAGATTTGAGAGGTGAGATAGTAGTTAGATTTGAGAGATACTGAATCGCCATTTCTAATAAACCGATAAACTGCATACGAAACACCGTTGTTGGCTCGGCAGAGCTATTGTTGCAGTTGTTTTGTTGCTGTTGGCAGGTCTAATGAATAGACTTATGATCAAAGGTGTTCCGACCGAGACTATTCCTCCTCGTTATGTTTTCTAATGTTTCCCGCATTTAAGAATATAATATGAGGACATTTGGCTGCTATTTCTAGCAGTTCAAAAGACCACATAGCATACCTCCTCTTTGACTCGGTAGAAAGTGTTGTCGCAGACTGTTAAAGACATGAAATTATTTTACTAAATACCTTAGATTATTTATTTCCTTCTACAGTTTAAAATCCTGCTAGATCGACTTTTCATCTCTTCGGAGGTCGATAATTTATCATTTATATGCTGATATTGAGTCAGTAATGTACTTCTCCACTTTCAGTTTGTGGCCTTGTACCAATGTTCATGTTGTTGTTACTGTCTAACCTAGAATGTAACGATGATAATTTTGAAACACATGAACTTCTACATATATTTTTGTTGAATTTTAATCCCTCTTCGAAGAACTCTGCCAACTAAAAGGGGAAATTCTTCGATCAATGGTTCTCACTGACAATTATGTAGATTTTTATTATTGTTAATGTCTCTTTTCAGTCCCGGGTCAGTTCTAATTGCACAGACATGGAATCAAAGGTACTTTGTAACTATCTCGTGTTTCAATCGTATATAATTTATCTAGAACTGCATTACCTAACGGGTCCTTGGAATCATCAGTTGAAATTGATGAGATATCTGTCTTAAGATTGTGAGTAATGTGTTGGCTCTGTGTAGAGTTCTAAATTTATACTGCGATTTGGAAAGCGATATCAAGAACTAACCTTTTTGAAATATTTGAAGGCGTTCATAGGAGGAGGATGGGCCTTTATGCAAGTTGACTCTCGAGTTTCCACAAGGCTTTAGAAATGTTATGATTTTGCACAGCTTCCCGATTCAGTAAATTTGAAAGTGCTTATACGAGTTGTTACCGTGATTTCTTCGAGCCCTAGATATTTTAGATATATGTTTGTAGTTTAATCAGGCCCAGTCACTTTAGGAGTTTTAGATTTCTCTATTGAGTTATATGTGATTAAAAATGCAAGAGATCGAGATTTAGTTTAGGTGGAAGGTACATACGTTTTTCTTTTTCATCTTGCGAATAAAACCAATACCGTTTCTGGTATTGCAATCCTGACCACAGTTACATCGCAAGCATCCTTTCGATGAAGGCATTTAACTCAAGCTATCTCCAATAATGTCTTTGTTACACGTTCTCTTATGCACATGTTCCGACATCCACCCATCCATCCATCCATCACATATGCGCTTGCAACCGTCAACTCACATTGCTGGAAATTCACACTCGCTCGACCAGAATATCTTTGTATCACCGCAATCTCTCATTTGATAGACTGTTCCCCTCTGCGAAAAGAGAGACTCATCTTAGCCGCTTTTTTTTTTTTTTTTTTTCGTTGGTAAGAAGAAAACAAAATACCTTATTCACTGACTTGACTAAATTCTTTTTCTTTTGATTATTTTAATCATAGAATCCATAAAATTTGTATATTAGCTATTTCAATCAAGTTGGATTACTTCTGCAAGAAGCAGCTTAGTGTCCGTTAAACATTGTTAAATTATTATTAACTGCACAGAAAAAGGAAGAAATATGGGAAGGTATATAATAAAAGTAATTTCTTTTACTCTTCTTCACTGCAGCATCTGGTGGTTGAACTCGTTAAATGTCTCACGAGAGCGTTTAATTGGTGTGGGTTGGTGCGCATATTATTGGAAGTTATTATCGCGGTCGTTGATGTTGACATTGCTAATTACACTCTATAATGCTCTATTGCTCTGTGTGTGTGTGTGTGTGTGTGTGTGTGTGTGCGCGCGCGCGTGCGTGTGTGTGTGTGTGGCTTATTTGCTAATGTTGTTGGTGTTTCTTTTTGGTTCATTTTTGTATTGCAAATGATGATGATGATGTCTTCGTCATTAGTAATGGTTACTACTGCTGATAATTTTGTTACTGCTGTTGCTGCTGCTGCTACTCTTGTTGCTGCTGCCCTGCTGCTTTTGTTGCAGCTGTTGTTGCTGTTGTAGTTAAAGCGTCATGTGATATTTTGATATCCATCAACACAACCCAGTTCTGTAGTAATAGTTTAACTATGAAACTTAACTGTTTATCATTCTGACAAACCTACCATGTTCCCATTATCCGTCTCTTGGTGTTAAGGGTCCCTGTAATCTTTATTGGGGTGGTTAGAAAAAAAAGTAGTAATGTAAGAGCATGTTTTAACCATGATGATCTACGTGGTAGTAATTATAAGCAGTAATCAGTGGTGGTGGCGGTGGCGGTGGTAATAATGCGGATATCACTGGAAATGTAATAGTGATACTGACCGTATTGTGGTGGTAAGTGATCTTATTTGTGCTATAGTATCGCAGTAGCAGTGATGGTGTCAGCGACAGTATTGTAAGGGTTGTGGCTATGTGACAAGACTATAATTATAAACGGCTGACGTTGCCAAAATATAGAGTAACAGCGAGACTAGACCATCAAGTACTATGATGGATTTTTAAGGGAATTTGATGCTGTTAGGTAGGGGTTACGGAGAGCGTGGGGTGATGTGATTGTCCCCCTACAACTCCCTAAAATTACGCTGCAATAATTTTAATACCTCCCTCCCATATATTAAACCGTAATGCTATGTAACACAGTAAAATCATCCAGACTTCAAGTCGAAAACTGAACAGTAGCTTACTTACTCGAAGTGTCAAGCTGATGGGAGAGAGAAGGGGTGGGAAAAACATGCGTAAACTGCAGAACTGATAGAGTAAGGAGAGGGAGACAATGAAAATAAAACAATTATATTTTTTTTAAAAAAACCAGCATCGACTATAATTATCTTGAAAGTTAAGACGTAGACGAACTGTGTTGGGGTGGGTGGTATACTCCTATGGGACAGAAATTTGAGAATTGAATAATGAAAGAATGTTTTCAGATTTAAGCTGGAGTGTTAAGTGAAAGAAAGTATATTTTAAACTTGATGTTTCCGCTTGGAAAATGCAATAAATAACCGACCCAGTTTAGGATATTTAGACACGTAGCAATTCTAAGTGAACACAATTTTATTCAACTGCAGAGACTAACAAGACCAGTGATTAATTCTTGCATATATGAAGCTAAGTATATTAGAAATGAAAATCGCTTATTCGATAAGATGTATATCTGTAAGGGGTTTATATTTAACAAAGGTTTTGTTGTCAATTCTCCATAGGTTCGGTGAGGTATTTAAAATGAAGTGTTCAGTACTGCGATAACGAAATACCTGCAAAAGCCATGAACTCACGACCCATTATTTATTTATTTATTTATTTATTTATTTATTTATTTATTTATGTGTTTCAGCCAAGTGGCTGCGGTCATGCTGGTGCACCATTCAATTCTTTGACTTTATACACTTCATTTTATTGCCGCAAAATATTAATTATCCAACTCTGATTACTAAAACAAAGTATTCTGAAGAATTATAATTTATTCTTTCGCGATCATTTTATACCTGCAAGTCTATTTTATAAGTGCAAGACGAAATTATCAACTTTCTTTGTAATGCGCGTTTACATTATATGACGGTTGTTACCTTTTGAGGGAACGATGCTTTTCAGGAATCCCATCACTAGATCAGTAGAGTATAATGACCACAATAACTACTTTGTTGGATTTTAAGAGGATTTATAATCTATCAAAGGGTGTTTGCTAGTGTTTACGAAGAGTAGGTATGGTATCATTGTTCCTTCCTCCACCACTTACAATTATTCTGACGTGATACTGCGATGATTTTAACAACCTACTCCTTTCTCATACATTAAACCCTTAAGTTATGCGACACAGGAAAATAAGCCAGACTTGAAGTCAAGTCTGACATCCAAGTATAAGAGGAAAGAAGAGAGAAAGGGAAGAAGAAATAACAGGAGAGAGAAAGCGTAAAAGAAAAGAAGAGAGGAAGTTATTCTCAGACCAGAAACCAGACTAGAATGCTTCCAACAAATGAACTCTGCTAAAGATACTTATGGACCAGGCAAGTGTGTTAAACAGAGTAACAGACTAAATCTACCACCCAAGGTCAAGAATGAGTTTCCCCACAGTTTTTGTCAACCAAATAAGCATTCGAAAACCACTAATGTTCATATCCTTCTCAACAGCATATTGGCAGCATAAGTAAATTTGCTTCAAGCAGGAATAGAAATCGTCTCTAATTTTTGGTTCGCCGGAAGTTACCTGCTATATTACAGTGCTGTTAACGGTGTAATTAATTATCTTTCTTCAATTCGAAATGCAATCAATCATTATGTATTGAACTTTTTTTAAAAACAGCCAACTGCAATAATTTTTCAACGACATTCTATAAACACACATTGGGCAGATGGCTGATTCATTTAAGAATCGGTATCATAATTATGTCGCCAGCTTCAAGAGAATCAATAAGAGACATTTAACATCTTAGACCGATTTTGTGTAGCGACTGAAGGAAAATGTAATTAAGTATAATATAACTTGATCCATAGTAAGACACGCAAAACCGTACAATATCATTTCCAGGAGATGCCGACTCTGCTCCGAGAAATCCCCGTCTATTCTGTCGACCAATGAGAAGACCGTTAATATAATCTCTGAAAGACTCTCAAGATGCCTACATGCATATAAATGTACTTTAGCTTTAACCTACCCATCCTTATAAATACGAAGTAGCTATTTAACTCATGTGAACGTGTGTGTGCCAAACCACACGTGTGCGAATGCTTACATCTTCGTGGATGCTTGTATGAGCGAGTTTACATGCGTCATCCAGTTTGCACGAGGGAGTTTACACATCTATATCCGTCAACGTTTATTTTTAATTCTTTTCTTTCTGTACTGCGTATTCGTTTCTTTTTTGCGTCTGTTATTCTATTTTTGATCTTCTATATAAATGAAGATATACCCTTTAATTCGCTACTTTGCTTTACATGAAATGAGAAGATACATCGCGGAATTGTTATTTAAATAAGTTATATCTATTTATCACCTGAAGAGACACATCTGCACCATTTGATACTCCTGAACCAGTTGTTTAGTATCCTATTCGTGAGGAATCGGTGCTAGTTGTGTCGAAACAATTGTTGTGATTAATAGAAGTTCTCGTATCTTCCATCTTCTGTCTTCCATTTACTATTTGCTATACACACACACACACACACACACACACACACACACACACACACACACACACAAAATTAACATAAACAGCTAGGCGCAATGTAATATTATAAAGCAAAAAGTTTAATCGTCACTACGACCCAATTTACGTAGTCGCTACTGATGATGCCTGCGAAATAGGCGAAACAGGTCTAGTATAGTAATTCTAGGGATGGTTATGGGGCTGTTACCTCCCCTGTCAGTGTGTATATATTGCGCTCTTCTTTCTAGCAATGTAGGTGCTTCGGCACCCTCAGTCACGTGTATGTGAAATACGCACATACAAGCACTATGTGACAATGCGTGTATATAGATCCATTCGTATATGTACGCAAAGGTGTGTATGTGTATGTATATATGACTGTCTATGTATGTATATGTGTACGTGTCTGCATGTAAATACTATAACATGCCAAATTGTATCCTTCACAGGTACATGAAACTACTCCACAAGTGTCGACGCATAAACACACGCGCGCTTATATGAGAATGTGTATATATATAGATATATATACATACACCTATGTTTTTACGCGCATGTGTGTGTGTGTGTGTGAGTGCGTATATGTATGTGTGTATCTATTTGTATATGTGCGTATATGCATGTAGCAAGAGAGAGAAAGAAAAGAAAATAAGGACAGTTTTATGTTTATTTTTTACTTTGCTTTGATCTCTCCCAGCGCGCCCGTCAAACTTACTGTTTATACACATGTGTAAGAGCATTTATATTTATGTATATATGTATGTGTACACGTATGTATACACATGTGTATATATATACATATATATATATATATGCATATGTGTGTGTCTGCGCGCATATGTGTGTGTCTGCGTGTGTATATACATGTATTATATACTTTTTCTAATTTATAAGCTTTCTCTCATATATATATATGCATTTTGTTTTGTATGTATTTACTTATTGAACGACATAACGGAAGTACTATTTGAAAAATATAAATTATCCACATGACATTGTTATGATTTTAAAATTCGATCGAGAACACTCCAGAGAAAAATGTAATTCTCACTAGCTAAATAAACCCACAGCTCTTCGACCTGTAACTAGTTTCGTAAGTGCCAACGCGCGTGACTCTCGGACCTTGAGTCACTCTGTTGCTTCCGCTAAATATTAATAAAAATATACATATACTCATATTTTGAGTTCATTTTTTCCTCTTTGCATCACCATACCTATATACAGGCGCGAAATTGTAATGTTATTTTGGACGTTGACTGATGAGTAATAAAGCTACGAATTTTATGCTTGTTATATTTTTGTAAAATGTTGTGTTTTTTTTTTTTTAAATATATTCATGTAATGCTACGCACTTCTGATTTTTGCAGTCATTTGTAAAATATTCTTGGAATATATTTCGTGTGACGTCTACTTCTGTCTCTTTCTCTTTATTTGCCTCACTTTCTCTCTCTTTTCCTCCCTAATACTTTGCTTCTTTCTTCGTTCTGACTTTCTAACTGTTCTTCTCTTGTGACCAGTCCTACAGGACATTTTCATTTTTTTTTTACGTTACCTATATCTGTCTGCCTTGTGGCTGCACAGCTTTCTTTTTTTTTTTTTGTATATGTATGATTTACGTTGGTGTGCTTGTTTTCGTCATTGTCCTGTACATTCGTTAGCTATTCCCAGTAGCTCTCCGCCGCTGGCGCCACCAAAAGGGAACAATATCAGCGTTAAAGGCGCGAAATTTAATGATCTTTTGAACGTTGACTGATGAGGAATAAGCTACGAATTTTTTCTGTTGTGTTTTTTGTTAAATGTTTGATATATATATATATATATATATATATATATATATATACACGCATATATGTATGTATGTATATAGATAGATACACACACACACACACACACACACACACAGACACACACACACACACACACACATATATATATATATATATAAATACATACATACATACAGACAGACAGACAGAAATAACGTTTCTACATTGTTCTCGTTTCCGGAATATGTTTTCTGCTTTTCTCCAGTTGGGTCTCTGCTTTTTTACCTCTGCCACAGCTATTCCTAGAGAGTTCTTTCTTCCGCCACTCTTGTGAGTTCCAGGTCGGGGCCTAGTGTGTATTGCAAGACGTTAGTCTTTTTTTTTTTTTTATCCAATCCATTTGGTTTTTTATGCACCACGTCATGTTTTTTGGAGGGTTTTTTGCCGAGAGAAGGTCCTTTTCTCTCAGGTCTTGTTGAATTTGAATTGTCATCGATGCTTCAGTAAGGGTTTTTTTTTAAATTCTAAGTAGGGATATTAGTCCTATGCAAACACATTTTTACCACTGGGTGTCAGACATTAGACTGCGGCCAGAATGAATATATAAACAACTCAGAGGATAATAAATATTTCGCAAGTATAACAGAAATTTCGAGTAAGTGGAGGAAGAGGTTATAGCAGATATCTTTTCTCCTTCATATGTTTTAGTCATTGCTTTACTCGAACGAATGAACCCCAAAGCTTATTTGCTTGTTGTTATGCCTGGAACTTATTCTATCGTTCGTGCGTGTGCATTGTCCACCACCACCATTTGACAACCGGTGTTGGTGTGTTTACATCCCCATAAATTAACGGTTCGGCATCAGAGATCGATAGAATAAGTACCAGGCTTAAAAAATACTCGGATCGATTCATTCTGGCCGCAGTCTAATGACTGAAACAAGTAAAAGATAAATATATATATATATCTATATATATATATATATATATATATACATATATATATATATATATTTGAAGGTTTGGAGGTGATGTACAGAAATTATATAGAACATCCAAGTTTCTGAGTACCTTAATTAAAAAATAGCGGGAATGAACCCGGAACCACGTGGTTTTGAAGCAAACGACTTACTACACGTCCACTCCTGCACCTATTCTTAACAAATCTGGATAAATATGAAAATAAATTCATGTTTAGAGCTGTAATATTTTGGTACCTAAAATGACTAGGATCACTGAAAAGTAAATACTGGCGTTACATATGAATATAAACACACATGTCTCTTTTACTCTTTTACTCTTTTACTTGTTTCAGTCATTTTTAACTGCAGCCATGCTGGAGCACCGCCTTAAGTCGAGAAAATCGACCCCAGGACTTATTCTTTGTAAGCCTAGTACTTATTCTATCGGTCTCTTTTTGCCGAACCGCTAAGTCACGGGGACGTAAACACACCAGCATCGGTTGTCAAGCGATGGTGGGGGGACAAACAAACATACACAAACACACACATACACACACATATATATATATATATATACATATATACGACGGGCTTCTTTCAGTTTCCGTCTACCAAATCCACTCACAAGGCTTTGGTCGGCCCGAGGCTATAGTAGAAGACACTTGCCCAAGGTGCCACGCAGTGGGATTGAACCTGGAACCATGTGGTTGGTAAGCAAGCTACTTACCACACAGCCACTCCTGCGCCTATATATCTATATATGGATATGATATATGTACATGCTTCTGTTATGTAAGAGAAGACGCAATAAAAGCACTACGTCCATATACTGAATTACCATCAGATTGGAAATTTGGTTGACATGTTTGCTACCGCCATCATTATCATCAGCATCATCATCTACTGCAACAACATCATCATTACCATCATCTTCACAGTTACGCTTATCACTTTCAACTATGGCTCCAAGCACCACTACATTTCTTTCTGCATCTGAAATCGCTTTCTAAGTTTGATTTGATCCACTTTGGGAAAGAGGAAATTCTTAAATTACCATATGTTCTTCCCTCGGGCGATTCCCTAGTGTCATCCAACAACACCAGAGATCTTGGAGTAATTGTTGATAACAATCTAAGCTGGGGTCGCCACGGGAATAGCAAGGTTGACTTGGCCCACAAGATGTGCTCCTGGATTCTGAGAACTTGCCAGTCTAGAGATGCCTACACCATCATCCTTCTCTACTCTACTTTTGCCCGACCCCACCTTGAATATTGTTGCCTATTGTGATGCCCCCTATACGAAGCAACTCATTATAAAAGTAGAAGCACTCCAGAGGTCCATAACAAGAAAGATAGACGGCATTGATTATTGGGGTCGATTAAAAAAACTCAACGTCTACTCTCTCCAACACCGCCGTGAGCGCTACATCATTTGTGTTATGTGGAAAATATTCCATCAATATTGCACAAATGATGTTGGCATAAATTTTAAAATCCATACAAGACTTGGCACCCGTGCTATCCGCCCACTACAAAAATAGAACTCGATACACAAAGCAACATTACGTCACAATTACTTTACCTCAAACGGTCCAGCTCTCTTTAATACCATACCAAAATACGTCAAAACAACCGATCCCATAAAATTCAAATGTTTACTGGAAAAATTTCTTCAAAATATCCCTCACCAATGTCCTACACCCGGATATGTCTCCACCAATAATAACTCTTTGTTAGAGCGGGCTATGGTGCCCCATATATGACTAAAAGACTTCACCAGGTGGTGCTATTGAGTTAGACATGGCCTGGGCTTATACTGGTCGAAACCTATCAAACTTGTCAAAGTTACACAAGAATATGGAGGTTGTCCATGTATTTTATGTCTGTGAGAGGTAAAGAAATTTGATACTTACTTACTTCATAGAAATAATAATTAGATTTCAACTATAGAATCGTATTTAATCTATTTCATAATAAAAATGATATTAAAGGCGTGACTGTGTGATATGAAGTTTGCTTCTTAATCACATTGTTCCGAGTTCAGTCCCACAGCGTGGCACCTTGGCCAAGTGTCATGTACTATAGCCTCGGGACGACTAAAGCCTTGTGAGTGGATTTCGTATACGGAATACTAATCACACATGCGAATTCCGGTCTTAGCTGAATCTCTTCAGTGTAGCAACGAAGTTAACATTGTTTATAAGAAACAAAGAAACAAAATATAAACAGACTTTCACAGTCAGAAATTAATGAGCGGGAGTTTTGGCGAGAAAAACTAACAAATGTTTTCAGTCGTTTTTCTCAAATTAAACATACATACATACATACATACATACATACATACATACATACATACATACATACATACGTTCATTCTTTCATTCGAAGCGACAAGTCGCGTATTTGGCGTTGAGACTAAATAACTAGTTACTCTTTAGATGAATTAACTGAGGGAGCCTTTTATTCACGATCGTAGAAATTTTCGACTGAAACTTGAATTTAACATGCAGAGAGTTACTACAAACCAACATGACTGGACACATCAACAACACAATCGAGGAACAGAACGAAAGCAATAGCTCAACAAGTAAACAAATTCTTTTTAGCTGTAGTTATAGAAGAAACCGTAACTACAAAACTCATTTCTCTTGGAGTTATGAATTGAATAATGATCTATTTAACTGCTACGACAAAGCGAAACACAACTCCGCTGTTGGCTATTGAAATCATATTGGGACGATCTGCATCCAGAATTAAATCATTTTACTGTGAAGCAACTACGCCAACAAGCAACATTTGTAGTACATAGAAAGAAGGTTAGTAACTGTAACTTTAATAAAAGTCGAAAATTAACCTTCTTCCCAACTCTATGAACAAAAACGAAAACGTGAATGATATAAGACCACCACATGATTTCGCAGCTAGCGATATTCCAACAGATTCCATAGTGCCTGACAGCCAAACTACATTACAGGCTCAAGTAACTGACCGCTGTCCCGCAACGATTACTGTAGTAGTAGTAGTAGTAGTAGTAGTAGTAGTAGTAGTAGTAGTAGTAGTAGTAGTAGTAGTAGTCAGGATTATATGCCGGTGAAATGTGCCCTTGCTGAAATTTTCCGAGCAAAAATAACTTTGGCTTTGAAGGACTCTCTCGAGGAGAGTATTCTCTACCAAGGCGAGTAAAAAGCCATCAGATACGGTTTTAAAAGTTGTTAACGACATTAGTGATGAGTATTTACAACAGTATGATGAACCCAGATACTGGCAGATTAACGCCTGTCTATATGCGTTGGCTAAAACTGTAAAACAGTACATGAATGATATTCAAAAAGTAAACAAAACCGAAATAACAAAGAAAGTACCATCATGGGTTTTGAAGACAGAGATAAAGATAAATGGTTTACGGAAGACTATCAGTCATGTAATGATGCTTATTGCATGCAAACAAGCAAATCATTATAGGTCCCACCAACAGAAAGTAAAGAAGGAGATAAAAATGATGCGTTTGGAGACAGCAAAAAGAGAACACTCATTTGCAAACTGATTACCCTCAAGCAGGATCTAAAAGCTGACAGTGAAAAACTCCAACATCAGAAGAGAATAACCGAGAGAAGAACAATAAACAAAAACTTTAACTGCGACCAGGCAGCTGTATACAGAGACATGAGAGGAGGAGCAGCAAACATTACGGAAGTTCCTTCACGAGAAGACATAGACTCCTTCTGGAGGGAAATCTGAAGTGAAGAGAAGGAATTTAACCAAGATGCTCTGTGGCTGGAAGAAACCCGAAAAAAGTTATTGCTCCTGTGTTACATCCAAGACATAGAACATTGATGGTGAAACTCTTGCAACTGTGATCCAGAACCTCCAAGATGGAAAAGCACCTGGAAGAGACTTGATTGTTGAATATTGATACAAGAAGCTAATATTCTACCGATCATATCTTACCAATCTGTACCAGCAAGCTTTCATTGGGAACAATAGTATACCACACTGACTAGCTCTGACAGAGAGAAAGTTGATCCTCAAATGGAGAACCACCCACATGGCAAAAAACTGCCGGCCAATTGCATGCCAGAACTTAATGTATAAGATATATACAGCATGTTTAAACCTCTTCCTCCAAGACCATTGTGAAACCAATAACATTATCACAGCAGAACAAGCAGCTGGGAAGAAGGGAGTTTGGGGATGTGCCGAGCAAATGCTAATCAACAAAACTGTGATGTCAGAGGTGCGCGAGCATATGAGGAACTTAGTTTCAATGTTGCTAGATTACAAGAAAGCATTTGACTCTGTTCCCCACTCATGGATGCTAGGAACCCTTCAACTTGCTAAAGTTCCAGTGAGAATAGTCAAAGCCATAGCTGACCTGACTTCATCGTGGGCCACCATCTTGAAATTAAACACACAGAGTGACTGTATTATCACCGATAGAATACAATATCGCAAAGGTATATTTCAAGGAGACAGCCTCTCTGTGGTGTTGTCAATATTTTCTGTAAACCCCTTGTTATTCATGTTAAGGAAGCCTGAAGGATATCTCACTGGTTCACAAGGAAACAGAAATACCAAAATTACACAATGCTTCTTTGTGGATGACTAACAACTTTATACAACGAATATGCATGAGATAAAAAAAAAGAGCCTTGACCTAGTTACAACATTCTCAAAGGATGTAGGGTTGGAGTTTAGTCAGGAAAAATGTTGTTATATGGTTGTGAAAAGGAGGAAAACTATAAACCAGACTAATAACACCTCCATCATTGATTTGACTGTTTCCCCTGTATCTGACGAGGAATGTTACAAATATCTAGGAGTGAATGAAAATATATCTTACAATGGCACTTGTAACAAAACAAACACACATCACTAAAGAATATTACAGCCGAATAAAGAAAAATTTGGACCTCAGAACTCTTTGCATTCAATAACACAGTGGCCCACAATGTGTTTGCAGTGTTTGGACTAGAAGTGCATCCCCTGACCAAGTTTGCATACATGAGGCTGATAACATCATAAGACTTCCGAATACATGCTCAAAGAAGTTGCACGACTCTACCGCAACGTATCATCAGATGAAAGCATGAGCCTATATGAGCAGAAGATTATGCATGGATATGTTAGTAGAAAGCTCCGGGATGATAGTAACATCGATCATCAAGGCAGTTTATCATGGACGAATAGCCGGATTACTACATCCCACTTTGAAGGGTATGCGTCTACAATCCAGGAACAGGAAATATCAACCGAGTACCTGATGCACAAAAAGAATAGAGATGCGGGAAAAGTTGTAGAATGTAACAACCGATGCAGACTTTGTGGAGTTCACACTGAAGATATCACCCACATCATAAGCAGCTGTCCGAAAATGTAATCACGGTATTATCTACCGATGAGACATGACGTTGTAGCTAGGACACTCTATAAGGAAATCCGTCAGAAAGATAATCCCGAGGACCAAGAATAAGAACCCACAATATAGTAAAAGCCATAGCCACTCATAATGAAAAGGAATACTGATGGTATATACCAGTGAAGACCTCAATAAAATGTAAGCACAATAGACCTGATATAATGATTTGGGATAGAGAAGAGAAACTGTGCACAGTTGTAGAAATTAGCTGCCCAGCGGATGTTAACACAAAGCTGAAGATCAGTGAAAAGAGAACACCTATGCTGAACTATTGATAAATCTGCAGTTACTCTATCCAGATTACAAGTTCAGGTTTATACCTATAATTATTGGGGCCCTGGGATATGTAACATGCTGCCTAAATACCAATCTTGAGAAATTAGGCTTCTCAAAACCAGAAAGAAGAGAGTTAATTAGAAGACTACAGATCCAATCCATCACTAGAACCATAAAAATCTGTAAAACTTTCCAGAAGTTTATCAATTAAATATATATGAGCATGTCAAGATATGTAACTATATGCATGAGAATAAAACAACACAAATTTGCACATGCATACATACTACATACCCTGTTGTTGATGTTGAAATTCCAATGAAGGAACCTTGGATCTAGGTTAGAAACCGATTCTTTCTCTATTGGCAAGAAATCTTGAAATAAACTGAATAATGACATACATACATAAAGACCTCCCCACTTCGGTCATGAATGACCATGGAATTGCATGTAGAAAGTTCCCCTCCGAGGCAAGTCCGAGCAGGCTTGTTTATGGAACACAAGCAGTCGTCCATGCATACCAGCCTCCCCTCTCCACGCCACCGATGTTGTCCAAGGGAAAGGCAAAGGCCGATACAACTTGGCACCTGTGATGTCGCAACTCATTTCTACAGCCGAGTGAACTGGAGCAACGTGAAATAAAGTGTCTTACTCAAGAACACAACATACAACCTAGTCCGAGAATCGAACTCACTACCTCATCAGCCCGACGCTGTAACCACTGAACCATGTGCCAAGGGTAGAAGTTTGAACTAATGCATTTGTTTTTTGCTCCATGACTCTTACTTTTCAGATTCAAATTTTTACGCAAGTTTTTTTCTCTGTTCAAGCCTCTTTTTGTTCTTGATCCCATATTGCCATATAGCATGTATATCTATTTGGGTAAACGAGATTAGCGCATGGTGTACAACTGGCCATTGCTTTCAAGACAGAATGAGAGAGAGCTAAGTTTGGGAGAGCTTAGTTCCAGTATTTTTTAGGGCGTTTTCGTAGCACTGGAGAAGATTTCTGATTTAAATGTAAAGACCAAGTGAAACGAGAAGGATACTTTATGTTGTCTCGTGTAGCTTATTACAGGTGTCGTAGTATTGCTTCTGTTCGTATCAGTGTTTGCGTTGCTGTTATCAATATGTGCCATGATCGTAAAAGTGAAATTTCATGTTGTGTAAGATATATTTTGTAATCCAGTCTGAATGATGCTGAGATGGTAAGTAAAAAGTTGTTAGTCATATTTATAACACAAGAAATAAACTGTTACTGGTATAGATTGGAAGATTCGGTATAATTGCAGAAAAAAAAACCGTTTGAATAAGCATTTTTAAACGAACCCCTCCCCACCCATATGCTTGCATGTTTGATGTCGATGGCGCCATATGTATGCATGTGTGTGTATACAAGCTCTTATTGTGATATTTAGATATAAATACACACACGCGCACACAGATGCATACATATGCAAAAAGTGGAAGGGTAAAATTATGCAAGAATTTCTCAAAGTTCAATGCATAACAATCATTGTTGTTATTCAACTTCCAGTGGTGAAGCTTATGTTTCCATTAGAAAAACAGTTCCCTTCTAAGAAAACTTTTTATAAACATTAAAAGATAACGGCTAACAAGGACACTCACACACGAACACACACACACACACAAACTCACATACATATAATATATGAAACTAGAGTTAATAACCCGTTGTCAAAATCTAACGACTTATGAGAAGTTTCGGCACTATCATGCTATTAGCTGTCAGAAGTGAAAGTGCTCACTGCTAGTGAAGTATCTGTCTGTCTGCCTGTCTGCCTGCATGCCTGTTGCTGGCCTGTCTGTCTCTCTCTCTCTATCTATCTATATATTACTCGAAAGTTCGCGCGTCCGCGCTAGCTAGTCGTGAGTGGTCGATCCTATTATTTTTAAACTTCAAACTTCATTTGTTTTCTATTTTGATAAATTCTCTCTGTTGAAAATTATATTTTTATATTTTAAATAATTTGCAATTTCAGGAAATATGTTTTTATATTAAATTTGTGTTTTCTACTCACGACTAGCTAGCGCGGACGCGCGAACTTTCGAGTAATAGATAGATAGATAGAGAGACAGACAGACAGACAGACAGACAGACATATAGCTCGCTCCGGACAGTCATGGTATTAGCTGTCAGTAGCCAAAGAATCGACAGGCCAGCAACAGGCATGCAGGCAGACAGGCAGACAGACAGATACTTCACTAGCAGGCAGTGAGCACTTTCACTTCTGACAGCTAATAGCATGATAGTGCCGAAGTTTCAAAATAAAAGTACTCTTTTATTCCATTGTTTAAAAACCTAGAATTTTGTAAAGCAAAATAAGACGCCTTATCTGCGGGTGAGTAGTATTCTTTTTGTGGGAAAATCTGAATGAAACAGTCATATTCGAAATGACATTTCAATGCGAAAGAGAGTCTGTTTAATGGCCGCGAGAGAGTCGTTGGTATGAGATTAATGAGGGAGTGAAAGAGAGAAGCGGGAGAAAGAAGGCAACAAATAGAAAGATGGTACTTTATCGCTGCTCCTACTGCTGCTGCTATTGTTGCTGCTGCTGTTGGTGTTTTTGTTGGATAGGGTAGCGACCATCGTGGGTGACATTGATGGTTTGGCTTATTTCTTATCATCAGCAGTCTGTATAAGTTCATCTAAACTGTCTTTAAAACTGAACAAATACTTTGCACAAGGCTTATATTTCATTTGATGTTTCACTTTTTTAAACACTTTTATAGTCTGTGATAGTCAGAAATAAACAGATCAGCTAAATGGTATTTTAACAGTTTGGCATTGCATAATGTTTAGAAGCATGACTTTAAATAGAACTAAATAAAATAGGGAGATAGAAATCCTGGCGATTAGTAGACTGTAACTGAAGTCTGTAAGTTAGTTACCAGACATGTGTCAAGTTTTCAAACGGATGTCGATTGCCAGTGGTACGTATTTCACGTGAGTTCTCTTGGGAAATACGTACACATCTTCGCAGTTCTTACCACGTTCATATCACCGTAGAACTGTTTCATTCTTATTCATACACATACCTCCCCCCACACACCTACGCGTGTGTGTGTATTTGTGTGTGTGAGTGTGTGCTTGTGTGTGCGCGCCCGTTTGTGTATACATATATACGCATGTATATATATGTATATATATATATGTATATATATATATGCATACATACATATATATGTGCATACATACATATATATATATCTTATCTTCGAAACGTCTAGTTGGAATAGAGACAGCTGATGAATGGATATTCCAAGTGGCTTTCCGTTTTCCTATGTGTTCGTTCCGTTGTCAGTAGTTCATTGTTCTAACGTTCTGTACCCTGATATGCATATATATATATACACATGTAGATGTAAGTATGTAGGAGTGGCTGTGTGGTAAGTAGCTAGCTTACCAACCACATGGTCCCGGGTCCAGTCCCACTGCGCGGCATCTTGGGCAAGTGTTTTCTACTATAGCCTCGGGCCGACCAAAGCCTTGTGAGTGGATTTGGTAGACGGAAACTGAAAGAAGCCCGTCGTATATATGTATATATATATGTATGTGTGTGTGTATGTTTGTATGTGTGTGTTTGTCCCCCCAACATCGCTTGACAACCGATGCTGGTGTGTTTATGTCCCCGTAATTTAGCGGTTCGGCAAAAGAGATCGATAGAATAGGTACTAGGCTTCTAAAGAATAAGTCCTGGGGTCGATTTGCTCGACTAAAAGGCGGTGCTCCAGCATGGCCACAGTCAAAAGACTGAAACAAGTAAAAGAGTAAAAGAGTATATATATATATATATATATATATACACACAAACATAAATATATATATATATATACACACAGTTATATATATATATATATATATATATATATATATATATATATATATATATATATATATATATATATATATACATGCACACACATAGATATATGTATGTAATATATGTATATAGACGCATACATATACACACAATCACACACGTATGTATGTATAATCTGTTATTAAAACTGATTATTATGCATTAATTTCCTTCATCTAAAAATCTGTTTTGAAAGCTAGACAAGAAAAAAGACACAAAAGCCATATACCCTATGTTAATTGAAAAATAAAACAGTTTCTCTCATACACCAAGCAATAAAAATGTATATACACGCACAATGCATCACATGTATATGCGTGAATATCTACCCTGTATATATATGCACATATATGCGTGTGCATATATTATATGTGGGTGTGTGTATGTATATATATATATGTGTGTGTGTGTGTAATTATGCGTGTATATCTAACTATAAGTGTGTGTATTTGAGCATGCGTTCGTATAAAAGCAATCCACACAACCTTCCCTTATGACAAAAGAATGAATGGCGTTGTTTACTCATACCGTTACTCTCTATGCCAATACAGAAAGATCGCCTGTATAAATGTGTGTGCCTAGACTAAGTTACTAACTATCAGGTCATTAAGAATGAAATGTCCGATTTTGAAATGGATATTTATTTTACTTTATCTCAATAAAAAGCAGTGCAATTAATCAAAGTATGCACCTAAATTACAAACACAATTTTGCCATTTTATCGGTAGCTTATTTTGCTGGCGGCGAAGATTCTTGAGAGCAAGATGTGACGAAATCACGAAAGCTGTTGTTACATCTTCTTCAGATTTGAAGTTTTTGTTCTTTGCAAAGCGTTGTCTGCTGCCTGAAAAACGCGATATTCAGTTGATGCAAGGTCTGGTGAATATAGTGGATGGCAGAACACTTCCAAGTTCAGCTCCTGTAAGTTGAGTAGAGTTCTTTGTGCAGCATGTGATTGAGCATTGTCTTGCTAGAGAATTGGCCTGTCTCTATTGACCAATCTTGGTTGTTTAATTGCAAGTTCACTCATCATTTCATCCAATTCGTTGATGTATACATCCGCTGTAATTGACCTACCAAGTCTTGTAAAGTTGTAGTGGATGACACCAGTGCTGCACCACCAAACAGACACCATTATCTTTCTTTGGTGAATATTCTTTCTTGGATTGTGTTATGGCAATTCGTCTCTATCCATCAACTGTGCAGAACACTTGCTATTGTTGAAAAGAATCCATTTTTCATCACACATAACAATGCGATGCAAAAAATGGTTTGCTTTTATGCCGTGACAACGAAGAGCAGTTAGTTTCAAGACGACGTGTCATTTGATGCTCGTTTAGTTTGTGTGGTACCCACTTGTCCAGCTTCTTTACCTTACCGATTTCTTTCAGATGGTCTGATACAGTTGAAAATGAAACATCAAACCTTGCTGCTAATTCACGCGTAGTTTGTGATCTATCTGCTTCCACTACAGTTTCTAGCTCATTATTATCCACCATGGTCTCAGGTCTACCACAGGGCTGATTTTCAAGAGTAAAGTCACCAGACAGGAACTTCTCAAACCATTGACGTACAGTGCGCTCATTCGCCGCATCTTCACCAAACACCTCATTGATGTTTCAAGCTGTCTGGAATGCATTGGATCCAGACAGAACTCATATTCATAAACACGAATTTTTTATCTAAACATGGGTTCACAAAAATTGATTTACCAGAGAAACTCACAATATAATCAGACATCATGAGTTGCATTTCGAAAAGTGATGATGTAACTCTTCAATGTTGTAAAACACAAAATTGTCAGGATAAAACATTAGAGTCAACGACCACCAAACTTGGTGCTTAAGAAAATCTGACATTTCATTCTTAATTACCTGCTTATTTGCTTTAACATCGAGATGTTTTGCGCAATATACTTGTTGGTACCAGCATGGGAAGATAATATCTAGAAAATGTTCACTCTCACACACACAGACACACACACACACACACACACACACACACACACACACACACACACACACACACACATGCATATCTATCTATCTATATATATATATATGCAAGCAGCAGAAGAGTAAAATTATACAAGAATTTCTAAAAGTTCAATGCGTAACAATCATTGTTGTCGTTATTCAAATTCCTATGATGATGTTTCTGTTTCCCTGTTAGAAAAATACCATCCTTCTAAGAAGAATTTTTATAAACATTAAAGGCCAACGGCTCACGGCACACTCTCACACACGCACACACACACACACACACACACACACACACACATACATATAATATAAAGGTGTGGCAGTGTGGTAAGAAGCTTGCTTCCCAACCACATGGTTCCCGGTTCAGTCCCACTACGTGGCACCTCGGGCAAGTGTCTTCTACTATAGCATCGGGCCGACCAAAGTCTTGTGAGTGGATTCTGTAGCCGGAAACTGAAAGAAGCACGTCGTACATGTGTGTTTACGTCCCCGTAAATCTAGTGGTTCGGCAAAAGAGACCGATAGAATTAGTACCAGGCTTACAAAGAATAAGTCCTGGGCTCGAATTGCTCTACTAAAGGCAGTGCTCCAGCATGACCACAGTCAAGTGACTGAAACAAGTAAAAGAATAAAAGAATATGTATGTATGTATGTATGTGTGTGTGCAGATTTGTATGTTTTGTTTATGCAAGTCTTCTCATGCATACACTTGCATGTCTAGACATGCTCATACATATTTAAATTATAAACTTCTGGAAACTTTTACAGATTTTTACAGTTCTAGTGATGGATTAGATCTGTAGTCCTCGAATTAGCTTTCTCCTTTCTGGTTTGGAGAAGCCTAATTTCTCAAGATTGGTATCCCAGGGCCTCAATAATTACAGGTATAAATCTGAATTTGTAATCTGGATAGAGTAACTGCAGATTTCTCAATAATTCAGCGTAGATATTCTCTTTTTCACTGATCTTCAGCTTTATGTTAACATCTGCTGGACAGCTAATTTTCACAACTATACACAATTTCTCTTTTCTATCCTAAATCATTATATCAGGTCTATTGTGCTTACATTTTATCGAGGTCTTCACTGGGAATTCCACCAGTACTCCTTTTTATTATGAGTGGCTATGGCTTCCACCATACTGTGGGTTCTTATTTCTTTGTCCTCGGGGATTATCTTTCTCACGGATTTCCTTATAGAGTGTCCTAGCTACAACATCGTGTCTCATTCCACCAGTACTGCTTTCTATTAACATATCCATGCATAGTCTTCTGCTCATATAGGCTCATCCTTTCATGTGATAATACTTTGCAGTAGAGTCGTGCGACGTCTTTGGGCCAGTGTTCTAAGTTATCAGACAAGGAATGTATGTATGTATGTATGTATGTATAAAAAGTTTAGAATGGTACAACAATGCACTATAAAACAAAAAAAATGGACTATATACCTGTTGTAATTTGGTTATCTATATATTTCGGAATTATCTATTATATTTCTATATATTTCGGAATTACAATTACAATTCCTTCTTCAGATCTTCTTGGATTCCATCTAAGATCTGAAGAAGGTATTGTAATTCTGAAATATCATCGGACTATAGATAACCAAATTACAACAGGTATATAGTCCATTTTTTGTTTTATAGTGCATTGTTGTACCATTCTAAACTTTTTATTCTTTACAAACAATACACAATGCTTCAAGCGAACTACAATACTCTCGTACTATGTATGTATGTATGTATGTATGTATGTATGTATGTATGTATGTATGTATGTATGTATGCATGTGTTGGAGATTGTGAATACCTCTGTACATTGTCGAAAATGCATAACTGAGAGAACAAAACTCTATCTACCTATTCTGCTTTTATAGTAAAAAAATTTCTCATCCCCGCTATTAACAGCCCTTCTTTCAAACATCCATTCACAACTAGGTCCTTTCTTGACAACAACGAGCTAATCGGAGTGTTTTCGAAAACTCAGAGAAGCGGATAAAGCATGCCGTTTGTTCACTCATCCAACATTTCATCCTTTCATCTCGTTCCCGTTCTTTTCGGTTCTTTTAAATCAAAAACAAAAGGATTTATCTCCTTCTAGTTTCCCTTTCTACGTCAGTTTTTTGGGTTTTTTGTTCTGTGGGGTCTTTGTTTTTGTTTTTCTTTTTTTACACCCACCTCAACAACGACAACCACAAAACTCATTCGTATTTGAATTTCTGCACACCATTATATATTTGCATGACCAAAACATGAATGTTTCTATTTTTATCATCTTCGTGGGACTTTGGCTAAGTTCCCATCCTTTGCCCTCCATCTCTTAATTCATCATCAGATAACTGCCTATCCTGTCGAATAGCTAGCATGCGATACATTACTCAAGGGTCACATGCAGACCAGTACTCCCCTTCCCCATTGCTATAACAGCGAGGGGCGAGTAGCTTACCCATACTTCATCCTTAATTTGGATTAATGCGATTTCCCCACCCCACCACCACCACTACACACTTCTTTAAAGGATACCGACAGTCATGTTTAAACACCTATCTTTGTGACAGAATCTCTGTCCCCTCCTAAACCTGGGTTACAGAGTATGCCAGAAGACTGTCTTGAGTGGGGAGGTTTTTTCGTTCTCGGCTACAACCTCAATTATTCTATGGTGCGTTTTCACAATATCATTTCCAGTTCTGAAATAACCCTTCATATGCTACATGTCCAGTATTTCCTTCAACGCTTCCGATCTAAAGGCAGTTTCCAGCAACATTTCGTCTGTGTGAATTATTTTAGCTTGTGATAGATTGCAGAGATCGGATTTACACCGTTATCGCTTCCATCGTCTTTTCTCCACAGAGCAAAAAGATATTGCGACATTGAGGGGTGCGTTCAGTGACAGTGGATTGCCAGTGGATTGCCAGGGTTTTCTCGACAGAGTGCCTGTACACAAAGGCTCTGAAGAGGCAGTACCCTTTCAGCAAGTGATGCGGAATAATTTACAAGGAAAATAGTTCCTTTCTAATCAATTGGTTTAACCAACTAGACAATAAATATAAAAACATAAATATAACGACTAATTCACCTTGTTTGAGACATTGGAATTATAACCTTCCCACGTTCTTAATACCTCGAAATATGGAAAAATTCTATCCCCATTAGTGATTTTGAAATAAGTATTATGCACGCCTGGTAGTTTAAACTATTTTCTGGAGAGCTTTTGCATCAAACTAAATGGCGACGAACAATTTGACCTGGTTACGGGTTTGTACAATGAAGGTGTTCAGCTTGTTGGGATGGTTGGATTATAGATCTGAAAGCTCTCACACATTTTGGCTTTATACAAAGTACACCCCGTTAATTTCACACGATGTGAACGGTCATCTATTGGATAGTCTCAGAAAAGGCATTATTAAGGCATTGAAAGAGCTTAAAGAATTAAACAGCAATGCAGTTAATGTTTTTGTATCAATATTACGTTAGGCATATGCACATTTCGACATGTTTTTATAGGTAAATCAAAAAATGTATTTTTGCTATGCTTGCCAAATAATTATTCATAATATTAATATAACATCCCGTTTTTGTAAGTTTATTTATATTTCAACACACACGCACGCACTCGCGCGTGTATGTGTGTGTGTGTGTGTGTATGTGTACATGTATGTATATCTACTGAATATGCATGTACATAATGCATACATTCATGCACACACAATTGCGATCTACCGCAGAGCGAAATTCGAGTAAACTCCTACGCTATAAACACACATCTTTCCACTCTGCCCAAGCTATTGCGTTCTATATCAAATTCTGTTTGCACTATATATAACATTACAAAAGTGGTTTTAAAATTCTTAAATTGTGTGTGTGTGTGTGTGTGTGTGTGTGTGTGTGTGTGTGTGTGTGTGTGTGTGTGTGTGTGTGCGTGCGTGCGTATGTGTGTGTGTGTGTGCACGCGCGCGCCTCCCGTCGACAGTTTCAATGCGAATGTCCTTGAACGTAGATATGTTTATGTGTGTGGGTGCACACAAGCACGCGTTCACACCACACATCTGCTCTCTCTCTTTTTCTCTCGCTCTCTCTCTCTCTCTCTCTCTCTCTCTCGCTATCTCTCTCTCTCTCTCTCTCTCTCGCTATCTCTCTCTCTCTCTCTCTCTCTCTCTCTCGCTATCTCTCTCTCTCTCTCTCACACACACACACACACACACTCACAGACACACACACACTCACACAAAACCCACAAATGTTCATAAATACTTTTTGAGGATTCTGAAGTTGTACTTCAGCAATAATGATTCTGAGAAAAAAACGTGAGCGATACAAGAAGTATATATGTGTTCATAGACAGTAAACGTCTAAGTTCGACTACAATGCAAATATTGAATGTCAGTTTTTTTATATAAGCAGACTTGCATACATCCAGGCTTACAAAACCGTATCTAAAAAATTTACTGAGTGAGTCACAGAATTTCTGGATGACAGGAAGTCTCTAAACAGATGACCTAAATTCTTAACGACCTTTGCTCGCTCATAACGCAAAGAAACTTGGTGACCTTATATCAAAATTATGGCAAATGATCCAAAATTGACGGACAGGCAGGTCATTTGGTAAATATTCAAACGATTAATTATTATTCCAGATTTCTTCAATACTATGATAGAAACAAGTTCTTGCAGTATCAAGTACAATAGTAACTTCATGAAGAACACAACTTGGGTTTGGAAGGAAATGACTAGCGATTTTTATAGGGTAGAAACTGAAGCATAATCGGAACAAAAAAAGTATTTATCACGTACTCAGTTAAATAAAAGATAAAAAATAGAAATGCCAATGAAAATCTGGAAATTGCATTCTCTCCCCTCCCCCCCCCCCGTCTGAAACAAGTAATCCTTATTATAATAATCCATCTTACGACGAAATACTACAATAGTTCATCTTATGGTGAAGACAGTTGTGGCTTTTGTGACAATCAGCGAGATGTAGCAGCTGCAAGAAATGCGAGGAGCGTCAAACAGCCTGCTTTCCACTCGTTCACAGAATCACCACACTAACCAAGAGTAACATTGATTACCCTCCTAAATTCATGGATTTCATGTGGTGTTTGGTTTGAATTTAAAATTTCCTATAGCAGAGTCATTACACAACTAGGTGAAACAACAAAAAAGAGAAAAAGATGGAGAAAGACATAAAGATGTAAAGTTACTACAACACCAACTATTGCTCTGCATCCAGATTATGAGTGTTCAATCATATTATATGACCAAACAAATTTCAGCCAAATATCTTCAATATTCTCTCGCAAGCTCGTGGGGGGTGAGTTTGTGTGTGTGTGTGTGAGTGTGTGTGTGTGTGTGTTTGGTTTGTGTGCGTGTGCGTGTGTGTGCGCGCGCGCATAGGCATCGATATGTGACTAATAAATTCGCTTTGCAACCATGTGTTTTGGGGGTGTTTCTTTTACTGAAGCCCCACGCCGACCAAGTCTTGTAAGGGGATGTGGTAGACGGAAACCGTGTGTGGAAGCCCGTTTAGTAAATATGTGTGTGAGTGTGTGAGTTTGTGTGTGTGTGTGTGTGTGTGTGTGTGTGTGTGTGTGTGTGTGTGTGTGTGTGTGTGTACGTGCGTGCGTGCATGCGTGTCTTTGTGTTTATTTTTGTATCCTAAAAAAGCTTGACCGGTGTTTATTTGAATACGGACCCCGTATGAAAGCGTTTCAACAAAAGAGACCAATAGAATATGTACCAGACTTTAAAAAGTAAGTACTGGGGTCGATTTGTTCAACTGAAGCCCTTCAAGGCGGTGCCCTCGCAGGACCGCAATCCAATGGCTGAAACAGGTAGAAGATAAAAGATATAACGAGGTATTTTGCGATAGATGGCAGAATCCGTAAGTTACCGGTGAAAGCATTCAATCGTATTAAGGTTGTGCTCCTTTATGTTCTGAGTTTGAATCTCCTCAACAGCTACTTTACCTTTCATTCCCCTGGTACAAGTCTGGTAACTCGTAGTCTGTCAGCTGGTTTGATGCCACCATCTGGCTCTTGGTGGCATTTAACAGAGTGCATTTTGTTGCAAATTATCTTCAGACCAGAACAGGTCTCCAGTTTAAGGATACCTTCATCCCACACGTCAATTCTTTTCCCCAAAAAGCATGGCTCTGTGTCTGTAAGAAACTATTATTTGAATGACACAATTGTTAGAGCGCGTGGGAAAAATGTCTTTTCGTATTTTGATGTGTTCCTTTGCGCTCTAAGATAAAAATCCAACCAGAATCAACTATGCCTTTCATCACTTCAAGCTCGATAAAATAAACAGTTAAATAATTGGGTCGATTTAATCGACAAACTCCTACAATTAAGTTTATGACCTTGCATTTATGAAGACAATCATTACAAGTTTAGCATTTTCTTCACTCATTCCTAAATGTATTGGATTTGGCATAGATCAGCAAAATTTTCTCAATGTAGTGACAACATGTATAAGTGCAAATTGTATCTTTATTTATTGGTAGTTGCAATCACTCAGTTGAAAATGCATTAGATTTAATATCTTCAGTCCTGAGTTCCAGTTTGTTGAAGTTTTGTTTCGTTCTTGAACTTCTATTTATCGAAATTTCCATGTTTTGACTTTAAAAATAAAGTAATAGAAGAGGATGTTTTGACCACATATATACATATCGCCGCACAGTCATCAGTATAATAAGATATGTGAGTATGTGTGTGTATTCCAGTAATGGTAAAGCCGCAATACCGAGTTTCATCAATTGCTGCCAAATTTCTGTTAAATCATAATCTAAGAAAAGGAAGTTGCATAGAATAATATGTTCGTGTAGACACTATGCTTCAAAAAACTGACATCTGGTTACAGCTTGAATGCTCTGATGCAGGATAACTTGAGATTCGCCAACAATAAAAGAAGACGCTGGCATTTCGTATTCTGTGGGAGCACGTGGCCAAGTGGTTAAGCTATTCGATTCACGATCGTAAATCCAAGGGTTCGATTCTCGGATCGAACAATATATACAATATTTGGGCAAGGTACTTTACTTTCAGTCCACTTGGCTGAAAATGAGTGACCTCTACTGCAAAGTGACGCCTACCGATTATTAACTCAAAATATTACAAATGCAAGATATCAACGACACTCGTCAACTATGATGTACTGGGTGATGATCAGTGGCATTAGTTTTAGTTTAGACACATAACTCACAATATCAATTCCAGTTAGCAATATTTAGGTATGACAAGCTGGAAATGCTGACTAATGTAAACAGTGGTGACACAGTCATAACTGCCGAATGAGTTGAGCTCTTGGGACACTTTTCAGGGATTGGAGCATGAAAAAAGAGTCCAAGACAGTGGATAATACTGTGTAACAAATTTTTTATTTCCATTTATTTATTTATTTATCTATTTATTGTTTTTGGTCAATAAGTGTTATTTCCTATTTGCTTCTATCTAGAAATCGAAGGAAATGACAACTATTCCCTTCAAACTTTGCTTTTGTGACCTGGACATCAATGTTTTTAAACTGATCGATTTTCCATTACATTTCAGACAAATTCAGAACTGAGTTGCTGAAGCAGAAATATCATTATGGCAAATATTCTGCTCAATGTCACAGATTTGATCGTCAGTTGTTTGACCATAACCACTTGAGCATATCCCTTAGTGATTGTCAACATGTGTATCTCTGATCATGAACAGCCGTAGTGGGGGAGCATCATAGCCATTTATTGAGAGGGATTCTTTCGGGTTTGAAGAAATGTAACAAAAGCAAAGTTCGAAGGAAATAACCATTTTTCATACTTTCTAAGGGTAAGGAAATAGGAGATAACAGTTGCTACCCAAGGATTAAAAAAAAGGTTACACTGTGAATTATCAATTGCTTCTATTATTTGCCTCTCACTCTCTGTTTTCTACAGTTCAGTTATTGCTTTCAGTGTTGTTTAAAAAGAAAACTAATACATGGAGGGACGGTGTGAACAAAAGTGCAAAATGAATTACAGGAATCCAGTAAATATAAACAGTTAAGTTCCTGTGATTTTGAACGACTAAATGTACATATCATCTAAAACGTATACGTGTCTGTGTCCTTTATTTTATATTTCTCTTTTTGTCCTGTTCTTTTGTGAAATTTTTCTGGAGAACATTATTTTTCTTTGTGGTAGGGTCGGTGATGACCTCTTTCTAGCATATTGGATGTCCACCTAGTGGTCATCCCTTATACGCGTGTAATACATTTTTTTCTGAATTTTCAGATTTTTTTGTATGCTAGGCCATTTGGTTTTAAATTGAATCAATATTCAATTTATCACCCTATCTATATAAATAATAATTTAAATAGTTATGTTCTCCAGCCGGCATCATATACTGCAGTGTATATAGGGAGAATTCACAAAAAAAACAACAGACGAAGACAGGTGGTGTAGAAAACAAATAGATGTATTAGTATAACGCTCGGGAATTGAAAAAGTCTTTAACGTTTCGAGCCTACGCTCTTCCACAGAAAGGAACACAGAAAGAAACAAGGAGAGAAACAAGGAGAGAAAAAAATATGTGTGTAGTGGTCAGCGATTTATCATGGCGAATAGGTAGGATGGTTGTAGCAGAGTGGAGAGTGGGGTGGAAATGGAGGCGGAAACCTTTAGGGATGAGGCGGTGACGTAAGCAGCGACTGAGAAACGAAATGTGGCTAGAGAAACGAGTTTTTTTTGGAAATAAGTAATGAAAGTTTAATGAAAGGTTGAAAGTATTCAGAAGAAAGTGTGCAGAGGTGGTGCTTTAGGCCAAGGGTTTTCAAACTGTGGTCCGCGGACCACAGGGGGTCCGCAAGGACAAGACAGGGGGTTCGTGGACAGCAAATACTTTTTATGGGCAATTTGATTTTGTATATGTTTTTTAATCGAAATCTTTTAATTGACAATAAACCTAATTGTTAAATACAGTTAAATAAATAAATGTAAAAATATATGTTATTTTAAGCAAACATTTATGTATAAATTTCATAAGCGTTTATAAGGGGGTCCCTAAGGTAAAGCCTGAAATATAAAGGGGTCCGCAAGTCAAAAAGTTTGAAAACCCCTACTTTAGGCGGTTGTGAAGAGTGAGGAGGAAAGATTTGTAGTCTGGCATGATAGTACGAGAGGAAGAAAAAACAACGTGGGGAGGAAATTAAACGTGGGAAGGAAAAATTCAAAAGGTGTGGGGAGAAAAAAGCAAAGGCGTGAGGAGAAAAAATGAAAAAGGCGTGAGGGGAAGAAAATATATGTGAGGTGGGAGAAGAAAAATCAAAACAGAGAAAGAAAAGAGGAAGATGGAACAAATAGAGAGAAAGTGGGGAGAAAGGGAGAAGAGAAGACGAAAGGAGAAAAGAAATGGAGGGAGGGGGAGGCAAAGTAACAGGTGCAGATTAGAGAAAACAGAGTAAGAACATCGAGTGTAGGAAGAAACGACAAAAGGAAAGAACAGAAAGTACAGGAAAGTTAAGAAAGTATAATAATAATAATAATAATAATAATAATAATATACAAAGACCTGGAAATAGAGATAACTCGAATGTGGAATCTAAAAACAGAAACAATTCCTATCATAGTAGGTGCCTTAGGTATAATAAAAAAATATTCAGACAAATACATAACAAAAACACCAGGACTTACAAATATATATAACATACAGAAAATTGCACTACTGGGTACTGCACACATTCTACGCAAAACACTTTCAATACAGTAAACATAAGAGCACCACAGCAAACCACAGCACATACCCAAGGCGCACAGAGCTGCGCTCGGTAGTGAAGTGAAAGTACGTTATAAAAATAAAACTACTGAATAATAATAATAATAATAATAATAATAATAATAATAATAATAATAATAATAATAATAATAAAGGTTTTACATAAAGGTTAAAACGTTCAAAGTCTTCAGACGTTGTGGTGTATTACAGCGATTTCTTATCAACAGGTAGGTTCAGAGTAATCCATAAGCAGGAGAGGTGCAGCCGGAGTGTAGAAAGGTAGAAAGTTAGTCGGTGAGGAGAGGAGACAGGATCAACTGGTGTGACCACGTGAGCGTGTGATATGTATAGGGAGAATTCACAAAAAAACAACAGACGAAGACAGGTGGTGTACAAAACAAATAGATGTATTAGTATAACGCTCGGGAATTGAAAAAATCTTTATATACATATATATATATATGCATATATATATATATATATATATATATATATATATATATATATATATATATATATATATATATATATATATATATATATATATATATATATATATATATATATATATATATATATATATATATATATATGCATGTATACAGGCATGCATATATCTACATATATGTGTGTGAGTGTATGTACATATGTGCGTGCTTGTATGAGTGTGTTAAATGTTTAGGAAGATGACAGCTTGTAAGCCGAAGCTTTGAAGTTACTATCAAACTTCCCTAGTAAAAATAAAATTGTTAATTTCGTAGTCTACTAAAGAGTATTGTATGATCCTCCGTTTAATATTTAGCAGTTTTTATTTATAACTTTTTATAAAAATATAAACATCAGTACTTATTTTTTATCACACTTATTTTTTAGCACAAACAAAATAAAGAGTAGTCTATATGTTTTACAGTTTATGTTTGCAATTAGACAGCTGACGATTCAGTCTGTTGATATACGAAGATTCCCCACCACGTGCTGTCCATATGGACATGCTGGTTAAGTGCATTCCACTTACTAACAAGAGCATGTACACTTTTTTTTTTCATGCTTGCAAACAAAAAGTATAGTTTGTGTACACAGTTGGAGTTATTTACTACAGCTAGGGACTTACATATTTCAGCGTAGTTTTGAAAGTATTGCCAATGCACTGAGGGACAAATACACACGCACACATGCGAGGGAGTGCTGAAAAGTTCCTGGCTTTAAGGGTGTCGCGAAAGGCCTGGTTGGAGACCCAACCTTCCGAGTTCTTTTACAGGGCTTAGAAAGACTGAAGGACCACTACAAGTGTGTGAATCAGAGAGGGAAATATGTTAAATAAAATCATAATTAACTGATCCTCTTTTATCTATTTATTTTTTTACTCAAACCAAGAATTTTTCAGCACCCTCTCGTGTAACGTATGGAATACTTTTAATATTAATAATTTCACATTACTTTCAATGAATCTAGAATGTGTGAATGTATGTGTGTATTAAATCAGTCTATCCATATTGCAATACAATAAATTGTGATAGGAAACCTTCGTAATATCTGTTCTTATGCTTAAATATTCCATGTCTTTATTTTAGAAATCTATTTAGAACAAACGATTTTGATTACCAGTCCAACTCCGAAGCAACCTGAGTCATCAAGAGACCTTGTAAATTTCGTGATGTAGAAATATAGACTAGATTCTTGTAACAACACACAATGCATTGATTGCTTTAAGGAATCTCTATAAAGTTGCTTAATCCACGTGTTTATTCACCGGCGGTGAAAAGTCTAGCTAGAATAAACACGTGGAAAATATGCGCTTACTTAAACTTGGGACTACAGATCAAAATAACCTCCATTCTACATCCACTTCACAGCAGAATTATCAACTAAGAAATCTACAATAGTGTAAGACTCACCATTCTTTGTCTTTATTCTCGTTAGCAATATATCCCTGTCTCTCATCTTCTTACCTCTACATATGACTCTGCATTCTGATGATGTCTACCATTACAACTGGTAAACAGAAACGATCGTAAATGTACTATTACTATCACTTTTCTTTATTAATTAATTAAATTAATGGCTTACTAGCGCAAACGACCAACTTCTTGTTAGTTTTCCTCCATTTTCTTCTTGCATATAATTTAAAAAGCGGTTTACCCGCTGAATTACCTGCTACCGTATTCCTTTTACCAAGAACTGTACCTACGAAGGCAATCACCAGGAGTGCCTTTGGATTTAACCATCCCTTAGAGGTTTTAAACAGTTCTAACTTATACCTATATATATATATATATATATATATATATATATATATATATATATATATATATATATATATATATATATATATATGTATATATATATATATGTATATATATATATAATACATATATATATGCGTATATGTGTGGTTTATCAATATATATAGTGAGGAAAGAAGTGTAAGCTGAAAGGGGCTTACTCGTTTGATTTGTTACATTACAGTAGGAAACACACATTTGACTGCCATCTACTAACATGCGTACATAGACATACACAGGCCACACATAATGACACAAACCGCACAAACCGACAAAAGTTGCTATAATCGAGAAACCCAAGAATTGTTTCTATACAAGGTAATTTGGCTCAAAACTTTCACAAAGGTTAAAGGTAATACTCGGCTATTATACACATACATCCTAAAACATCCAGGAAAAGTAGATGTTAGCAAACATAACCTTTAACCATCAAATTTTATCCATGAGGAACGTGGTGATGAAGGGGTAAGGTAAAGAGACACGGAACATTATCCACTAATTTGATGTCTCGTGAACTCTACAGTGAGGAGGAATTTGCAAATCAGACACGATAATATGACAAGGGTAAACAGCTTAACTTGTTCTGTTACTTTTCTGTGTGTATATTTAATGATAGGCACAAGACTATATCATCCAGATCACCCTTCTTTTCTTTAAGACTGCAGATCATGATATAAAGGAAATTATACTACTATTTCTAGCAGATGCCAATTTATTCGTTAGTTTGTGTGTGTGTGTGTGTGTGTGTGTGTGTGTGTGTGTGTGTGTGTGTGTGTGTGTGTGTGTGTGTGTGTGTGTGTGTGTGTGTGTGTGTGTGCGCGCGCGCACACATTCATGCCTACTTATAAGAGTGAGTAACATATTCAGTGTTAACTGATGTAGAATTGGCTGTCATTGCATAAACTACCTTAAATGCAACTATACGAGAAAATAGTGGGAGTGGCCCTGCAAAATCAGTTTGAATTGATGTAAAAGTTCACTTTTTGATACCACATTAATGGTAACAGCTTAACTTACAACCTCAGCCTAAATCAGTAATGATTATCTCAATAGAAAGCCTGTAGGGATTCGGTGAGATCAAGCTTACGTTTTCGAGGAAAGAGACACTATCCTAACAACATTTGACTTGGTCATCCGATCTGAACATATCTAGTGTCATTTGCCTCCAAATAGAGATTTGTAATAGTATTTATAAGGTGCTGTTTTGATATTTTTTTCCAGTTTTGAATGAAATGCAGATTTCTACATTTCAGTTTACAGTGATGACAAGTGGAAATTACTCAGAAGTATTACTACAACGTCTGTGTCACCTGTTGATGACTATGAAAGAACAACCTAATTGATGATTATGAAAGACATGAAGGTGTACCAAAACACAAGAATCTCCCTCCTCGTGATGGTATCGTTTTATTTGGAATACCATTTTCCACGCTGTATAACATCATCCGATGTTCATCATCTTGGAACTATATTACTGTTTCGCTAAAGATATTGAAACAACTCCTTATTAACTGCATTTGTTAAAGAGTGTTACATTTTTAATGTATGATGCTGATGCCAGGTAAATCAAATCATGATGGATCCTTCGGGAGAAAACTCATGAAATATTCACCAATAAATTTACTCCGGACTGTCTCTCAGACAATGTATGAACCAATGCTTGGCAATCATTAATAATCCGTTTTATATTACACACAAAACCTGAAATTTGATGGGAGGAATATAATCGATTACATCGACCAGGGTACTTATTTCATCGAGCGCGAAAGGTTGAAAGGCAAAGCTGACCTCCACGGACTTTGAACTCAGAATGTAAAGCCGAAAGAAATGCCGCTAAGCATTTTATCCGGCGTGCTAACGTTTCTGCCAGTTCACCGCCTTCGGTGATAATTAGCTTATTAGTATTCGGTGCCACTAATTACTCATCTCCAGTTAGATCTTCAATGCGACCTGTTTCCATAATGGATGCCAAGAAATGTGATTTGGTGCAGGGATTGAGAATTTCTCAGAATTTAATGATTGAGCAAATGAAGAAAGCAAATTCTGAAGAATTCATCCTTATTTCCACCACGGCCATCCAGTTCTACAAATGCCACTCCATACAAGTCTAAATGTTGCTTGTAGTGCTGTACTTTTTTCTTAATGGAATTTTTGCTGATGGGAAAGCAGCAGCGTACCATAAGTCAACATATAACTCTTGTCCGAAGGAGTCTAAAATATGCTTAATTTTATGACAATACATAATCCGGTGCTCTCAGAAGGCAAATTTTTTCAGTCATACCAAGTACTCTATCAGTTAATGCACTACATCTATGCCTTTTAATTTTGTTTGTCTGGAGTCTTTGATGATTTGAGGATGTGGTATTAAAAATCCATCTATATAAATAATACTATACCAAGTTTGACATTACGTTTCCTAAATTTCGTTTCTCAAATAACCTGATGTTTTGAATTAACTCTAATGTCATGAACAGAATCTTAAAGAGGTGAATTAATTCTCAATCCGACTGTAGAACATATATATTCAACAGTATCAGTGCCAAGCACTGTTTGGGCATAAGCGAACGTTTGGTTAGTTAAAATATGTTTGTAACATATTTTAACCTCTAAATGCAAATTCACTGTAGTTACTATGATGAAAAAAATTCTCTCTTGTGGTAAAAGGTGCAAGAACACCATATCTGCCCAGTGCTGCCCTCTATCGGATTCTCGGGCGCATCTCTCGCTCCTTAGCTGTTATCAATGGGGGATACCGAAGAGAGATAAATCTGTGCAGATTTTAAAGCCTTAGCTCTCCACGGTAACTGCACTTAATTTGCATTTAGAGGTTAAAATATGTCACAAACGTATTTTAACTAACCTAGCGTTCACTTATGTATACATGTGTGTGTGTGCGCGCATAATGTATAAATATGCAACATGAATATGCAAGAATCCATGTTTTGGCGTGTGTGTGCGTGTGTGTGTGCGTGTGTGTGTGTGCGTGTGCGTTCGTGCGTGTGTGTGTGTGTGTGTGGAAGTATGTATAAAAACCTCCATAATACCTTCACTCGTTTTTTTTCCTAATATCAACATTGTGGAAGAGTCATTATAGTTATTTTTTTATACGTAAAATTACATATTCACGTTTCATTTATTTCTTAAAGTGCTAAAATTTTTGTCGCACTACTTATCAGTGCCCAGGCCCCAATTGTGCGACGAAATTTTCGATACCTCAAGAAATAAATGAAACGGGAATTTAACTGGGTTTTTTTTTGTGTTTTTAAATGCCTAAAATAGTTCTTCCACAATATAATTGTTTTAGTTTCAACACACGGTCTTAGATCAAGTCTCTTACTTTACAGATGAAGTCACTTTCTTCACAGGTGCCATTCCAAAATTTCTCCAAATGTTTCAAGGCCAACACATACATCTGACTGTCGTATAGTCGAAGTGAGCCTAAGCAATTCAATTTCGATTCCCCATGATAACTATTTCATTTCATTTATATCGTGACAACACAGTCTTATTTCTCTCGCCATTATAAACCTAAAATCCTTCTGCTGATGTAAAGAGCGCGATGGCCGAGTGGTTAAGGCGTTGGACTTAAGTACCAATGTCCGCGTGGGTTCGAACCAGACTCGTGCAAAGGAGTTTTTTTCTTTTACTGGTTGTGCCCCAACATGGCTGTAACACATAAAAGAATAAAGGAATGTAAGAAATTATGTTTCTAGTTGACATGTAAACCAAAATTCGCTTATGTGTACGTGTATGTGAGAAAAAGAAAGAGAAAAAGGAGAGATTTTGACCTTTACCTGACTTCCAAACACATTGGTATGCTATTCTAACGCCTAAAAGCTTTCGTCCCAAAACAATTATCTTGTTTTGTTAAATGATATGGCTATCAAATGGCACTCTATATTGAAAGATCCGACATTTAATGGGCTATAGAGAAATATTTTAATTCTGTCTCATTTACAAATTCGAAAATACTAGAAATTAGCCACTCAATTGTAATTTTTGTGTGTGTGTGTGTGTGGTGGAGGGGATGACTTAATAACTTAACAAAGCCACTTGTGTATAGAGAAAGGAACAGAAGCTTTTATAACGGTGATAAAAATGATTCAGAAGAAATTAAAAGTAATATCGGCCCCAGTAAGAATAGGACTGAAAAGGATGGGCTGCTGATCCAGGTATGAACACTAAATTAACTATCTTCGCCAGTATAGCCATTGAAACTCAGCTATAACATTTGCTATGCAAGAGAGATCTCATACACACACACACGCACACACACACACACACACACACACACACGCACACACATACACACACACACGCACACACACACACACGCACGCACACACATACACGCACGCACATACACACACACACACACGCACACACAAGGGTGTTAGCAGTCAAAATCCCCAGTTATTGTTCAAATAGCAGAAGACGGTCCTATGCTTAAAGCATATTGGCTTCGGAAGTGGGTTGACCTCGGAAGGGAGTTGACCTCGGAAGGCCTCTAGTCATATGCTAAATCAGCCCACCGGTGTGGATACCTAGTGAAATTTCAAACTTTGACGAGGAAGTCTGTGATTGCCGACGTCTATAAAACAGATATGGTACACAGTGAGAGTGTGTGGGTGAGTGTGTGGATGAGAGTGTGTGTGCGTGTATGTGTGATGTGTGTGTACGTGTGATATGTGTACATGTATGTTCGGAATACTCAGTGACATTGTAATACAATATGGACTGCATACGTAAGTCAAATGTTTTATCATTTATTTATTTTACTCATTGGACTGCAGCCATGCTGGGGCATGACCTTGGAGTATTTGGTCAAACAAATTGACCCCAGTACTCATATTTGTAAGTCTGGTACTTAGTCTACTGGATTCTTTTGCTGGACGCTAAGTTACGGGAACGTAAACAGAGCAACACCGATTTGTCTTCCAAACCCACTCACAAGGCTTTAATCGACAAAAAAACAAAATCATTAAAAAAAAAACTTTATACAAACCACCAGATCTGTCTTAATTTGGTGGGGAGTAAAATTGTTTATAAAATTTGCAAGTACTTTTTTTAACATTAGAACAAGAAATTTTTCTTAACGTTTTAAATATATGTATACAAACACACAAATACGCACGCGCATGCGCGCACACACACACACACACACACACACTCACACACACACACACACAAACACACATACATACACATTAGAAATATGTCTGTGCGTGCATGATTACTTCATTCAAATATGTTCTTATTTTAGACGTGTTCTTTCCTTTCAAGGTTATCCATCTCTTAGTTTGTCAAAGAATTTGATGTTTTCGTGATAACGTTGTTATAGCTTCCTGTTTTCAAAGATAAAGCAAAATCCATCAGAACCACTTCAAAATTATTCCAAGAACTGGAGTTTGTTCTATTTGTTTCGTAGGAAACACGAATTAGACTTACCTCCAGCATTGATAAAAAGAGGAAGCAAGGACCTGCTGATAAATAACAAAGCATAAACAATAAGAGTAAGTCAAATTATTGATAGGCGACACTCATCAGTACATCATAGCTAAGCTACAGACATTTTATACACTTACAGTACTTACATAGCAACAGGAGAGAGGAAACAGTAGGTAAATATTTCTCAAATTACACGCTACCGTCTTAAAACGAATCATTTGATAGCGTTTTCTGATGCATACCTTGGACAAAATCTCGTTGTTCTTACCTTAGGTCTACTCGATCAGAACAGATTTAGAGCAAAAGAACAACAACAACAACAACTACTACTACTACTATTACTACTACTACTACGCCGTGTTAAAATAATGTTTTTTTTATATATTTTTGTGGTATGTGTTCATTCAGTTTATGTCATGTTGAATGGTGGCTCACTGTGTTCGTCGAAAACATGCGCTGTTTCAATAAAACACTGCTTACCGCCAGAAAGACCAGCAACAAGATTGAAGAATTGGACGGTGTGGAAGTTCTGCCTATAGTCCAGACGTTGTGCCATCTGACTACGGTCTCTTCCGATCAATGCAGCACTTTATGAAAGGTCACCGATTTGAGCCATTCGATGAAGCTGAAGAAGCTCGTCAAGAAGTTTTCGGATTCAAAGCCGAAGGATACTTTGCGACTCGGCAAAAACAGTGGAATAGAATAAGCAACAGGCTTTAAAAAAAAATAAGTACTAGGGTCGATTGGTCGACTAAAGTTCTTCAGGGCGGTGCCCCATCATGGCCGCAGTCAAATGATTGGAATGAGTAAAAAATAAAAGATATGTAGATATATTATGTTACCACTGGGTTACTCTGACCCTAGGTAGTAGGGTTCCTCAAGAATATTAACACTATGTTGTTAGCCACATGGCTACTGCGACGATATGCGTCAGTCCTGGTGGGATCGTCACTAGTATACAATTTCATTCTTATATTAAGCAGTGTATTAGAAATATCTCAGTATTAAATATCAACAACGAAATGTTATGACAGGTTGTCGTTGTACACGAGATCTTTATATTATTATTATTATTCAGTAGTTTTATTTTTATAACGTGCTTTCACTTCACTACCGAGCGCAGCTCTGTGCGCCTTGGGTATGTGCTGTGGTTTGCTGTGGTGCTCTTATGTTTACTGTATTGAAAGTGTTTTGCGTAGAATGTGTGCAGTACCCAGTAGTGCAATTTTCTGTATGTTATATATATTTGTAAGTCCTGGTGTTTTTGTTATGTATTTGTCTGAATATTTTTTTATTATACCTAAGGCACCTACTATGATAGGAATTGTTTCTGTTTTTAGATTCCACATTCGAGTTATCTCTATTTCCAGGTCTTTGTATTTTGAAAGTTTTTCCATTTCTTTTAGAGAAACGTTGTCATCTGCTGGTATTGAAACATCAATTAGAAGGCATTTTTTTCCTTCATGATCTTTGACAACTATATCTGGTCTATTTGCCTTAATTTCTCTATCTGTGTGTATTGGCATATCCCAGAGTATGGTTGCTTTCTCGTTTTTTGTGACCTTTTCTGGCGTGTGTTTATACCATCTTTTTTCTGTTGCTATTCCATAATGTTGGCATAGCTTCCAGTGTATATAGGTCCCAGCTCTGTCGTGTCTGTGAATATATTCCTTCTTAGCCAGGACTGGGCAGCCAGAGATAATATGATTTATTGTTTCTTGTCGATCTCCACATATTCTACAGTTACTTGTTATATTTCTTTTCATTATGTGTTTTTGGTAATTTCTGGTGGGGAGGCTTTGGTCTTGTGCAGCAATTAAAAATCCTTCAGTCTCTGCTTTGAGTCCTGAGCTTCTCAGCCATTGCTGGGATTTTTCTCTGTCTATTTCTTTCGCATTTAGTTTAGCCCAGTATTTACCATGTAGGGGCTTTTCTTGCCATCGTTTTATCATGGTCCGTTGCTGTTCTAGTTTTAGTTTGGATTTCATTTGTTTTATAGCTTTTGTTGTTTCTTCTTCTTCTTCTTCGTATTTGTTAGGTAGATTGATTTCTTGTTTGTATTTGTCAGCTTCCTTAAATACTGAAAACAGTTTTTTGTTTTGCTCGTGTTTTGTGGCTATTTGTATTAGTTTCCCTTTCTTCTGGAGTAGGTATTTTTGCAGTCCTATGGTGGTTATTTTATAATAGTTTTCTAGCTGTATAAGACCCCTGCCACCTTCTGTGCGTTGTATATATAGCCTTTCTATGTCAGATTTTGGGTGGTGCATCCTATATCCTGTCATTATTTTTCTTGTTTTCCTGTCTATTTTACATAGTTCGTTTAGTGTCCAGTTAAGGATGTTGTAGCTGTAGCTTATAACTGGGACAGCTAAAGTGTTGATACCCATTATCTTGTTTTTAGCATTGAGCTCTGTTTTTAGTATTGATTTAACTCGTCTATAGTACTCTTTCTTTATTTTTTCTTTCATTTGTGTATGTTGTATCCTATCTAGTTCATTGACTCCTAAATACTTATATGATTGGCTTTCGTCTAGTTCTCTTATTTCATTGGCTTTATCTAGTGTTATATTGCTACTTTTAACTAATTTTCCTCTTTTCAGGGTTGCTTTGGCACATTTTTCTAATCCGAATTTCATTTCTATTTCCTTGGTAAAGCCGTGTACTGTCTGTAGTAGTGTTTCTAGCTCTTTGTCGTTTTTTGCATATAATTTTAGGTCATCCATATATAGAAGGTGGCTGACTGTTTTTCCATAGCATTTGTAACCGCATCCAGTTCTATTTAGCAATTCTGTTAAAGGTGTGAGTGCCAGGCAGAACAGGAGTGGAGAGAGCGTGTCTCCCTGGAATATTCCTCTTCTAATGGGGATGGCTTTCGTTTTCACAAGTCCCTCTTTTGTTTGGAGCTGTAGCACTGTCTGCCATTTGTTCATTGAGTGCTCTATGTATTTTATGATAATTGGTGCCACCTTGTTTATGGCTAGTGTTTCCAGAATCCACGTGTGGGGAACACTGTCGAAAGCCTTTTGGTAGTCCACCCAGGCCATACTGAGGCCTTTCTTCTTTCTGCGGCTGTCTTCAGTTATGGCTTTATTGATCAATAATTGATCTTTACAGCCGTATGAGCCCTTGCAGCATCCCTTCTGCTCTTCTGGAAACAGGTTGTTATTTTCCAGGTGTTTACTCACTCTCTGCGATATTATTGCAGTAAAGGCTTTGTAGATCGTAGGGAGACAGGTTATAGGTCTATAGTTTTGTGGTTTCTCCGTTTCCGTGGATTTGGGGATTAAGATGGTTTTCCCATTTGTTATTATTATATTATTATTATTATTATTATTATTATTATTATTATTATCATTATTATTATTAAATCAAAATTAAAAGAAGAGTGCCATTTGCTATCTTGTGAACAATATTTCGACATCTCGCGTGTCTTCCACTGTTTCCAAAAATAAATTTGTCAATCTACTTCATTAGCGAAGGCGGAGGTGCTGTTTTCAGTCGTGTTTGTTTGTTTGTCCGTGGACAAGATATTTCAAGAACTGCTAGATGGGTTCGGATGAAACTTTCAGGGATGTTTGGCCTGGTGACTGGCGGTGACTAGCACGAACTGATTAGATTTTGGGATCGATCCGGTACGGACAAGGGTTCTGGATTTTTTTTTTCTTTACTTTACATGTATATATAAAGTTTCACATAGTTCTCTTGTACATGCACACATACACGCATATACTCACACATTTTCAGCATTGAACACTACCACCATTTCCGTTGTATAAACGCGCTCGCGCGCGCAAACATAACTCTCTTTTACACAAACATATACACAAGCATGTACACAAACATATACACTTCAAATACCGTTTATCGGCGTTTCCGCTCCTTTCCTCGTTATTCATCTATCACCCCTTCCTTTCTCGTTCATACAACGATGTCTTTACCATTTATCTCCTCTACCTTCACCTCTCACTCCACCGCTCATTATATTAGGAGATTATACATACATTTTAACACTTTACAGTATACTTACATATAGACATAATTCGATCTAAAACAACAGGATTGCTAAAGGAAGACCAAAATTTAAGAGAAGAGAAAAGCCAAAAGGTCTCATGTTATTCAGTGTAGGATTTTATTTCAGATATTCTCATTTTAAAAATCATCGGTTAGTCGTTGAGAGGATGCTGATGTGACGTTGGCGGAGGTTTGCGCTCTCTGAGTGCTCTTATTAAAGCGGCGAGCTAGCAGAATCGTTAGCACGCTGGACCAAATACTTAGCGCTATTTCACCCGTCGCTACGTTCTGAGGTCAAATTCCGCCGAGGTCGACTTTGCCTTTCATCCTCTGGGGGTCGATAAATTAAGTACCAGTTGCACACTGGAGTCGATGTAATCGACTCGTCCTCTCCCTCAAAATGGGTACCCTTGAGGCAAAATTTGAAACCATTATTATTATTATTATTATTATTATTATTATTATTATTATTATTATTATTATTATTATTATTAAGGCGATGAGTTGGCAGTAAAGGAATTTCGTATTCTTCCCATACATACAAAAATAGGTACATACATACATACACACACATACACGCACACACAGATATATATATATATATATATATATATATATATATATATATATATAGGCGTAGGAGTGGCTGCGTGGTAAGTAGCTTGTTTACGAACCACATGGTTCCGGGTTCAGTCCCACTGCGTGGCACCTTGGGCAAGTGTCTTCTACTATAGCCTCGGTCCGACCAAAGCCTTGTGAGTGGATTTGGTAGGCGGAAACTGAAAGAAGCCCGTGGTATATATGTATTTATATGTGTGTGTGTGCGTGTGTGTGTGTGTGTGTCTGTATTTGTCCCCCAACATCGCTTGACAACCGATGATGGTGTGTTTACGTCCCCGTAAATTAGCGGTTCGGCAAAAGCGACCGATAGAATAAGTACTAGGCTTACAATACACCAGAAAATACAACTCTGCTTTCTTGACCCTTTAGAGAAAATAGCATCAGAAAAGGAGAATCTATGGCTACTTCTAAAATACAAGAGAACTTTTGCCACAAGATTGGATCCCTTCAGCTTGTTTTGAATGAAGAGCTCCAGTACCCACAACAATACCTTGTTGGTAACTTAAAGAAACAAGCTCATAACAACAATGCTATTTCTCAAGAAACTTGATTCTTGAAAGCTATGTCAGAAGTTTTTTGTGTGCATTGTGTCTAAACCCACTTTGGCGTTTCATATTGTTGTTTGTGAAATACAGGAGGCACTCTGAAGAAAATGTGCACCATTTCTAAGCATCTGACTGCAACAATTTCGCTGTCATCATGAGTGGAGTGTCAGATGACAAAAGGTGTCAGCGTTGTCACAGTTACTGCCGAATATCGGATACATTCCCTTTTGCATGGCGGCATTCTGTTTTTAATTAATTTAAATTGAATCTTGTGGTTGTCTCCTCTATCTTTTACGACTAAAATTAATCATTAAGCTAATGGGTTTTTTCTCCCCACTACAAGTAAATTTTAATTAATTAAAAGTTCTTAGCTCACTTCATTAAGTATATTCACACGGTCATTACTAGTTGAAGAAATAGCTTATCCAATTGTGATGATTCACCTAAGTTCATAGTTTGTCTTCTCTACTTGTTTAATGACTTGTTACTGCTATTGTATTGTTAGAGCATGTTTTCCAAGTTGAGAAGTCAATGTATAGCAGAAAACGAATCAAGTGCTGAAATCATTGCGTTTCTCTCTCTCTCCCTCCCCCTCTCTCTCTTTCTCTCCCTCCCCCCCCCCTCTCTCTCTCTCAATGTATAAATTTCTCCTCATTTTACAACATAACCCAATTACAGTCTGTGAGACTGTTTAAAATGTTTAGATTAGAATGAAGCGCTTCAAATCCAAAGAATGCCTTTAGATTATTTTCGGTGTCGAATTGCTTACAACTGTAATTCTTGCCAAAAAATAACTTCTTTCATAAAGTTGCGTTAACCTTTTACAGTGTAGGCTATTACAATACACACATCACGTATACACACATACTCACACACAGTCGCACATGCACGCAAGCACGCACACACACACACACACACACACACACACACACACACACACACACACACACTCATCTCGAGCGATGCAGAAAAGAGCACATATATAATTACAGAAATTATCATTGTTTTATACATTAATATGACTGTTCTTTATTTAATTCCTAATTTATGGTAACAAACCATGCCTAACAACAACAACACCACCACCACCACCACCACCACCATCGCCATCATTGATATTGTATGCTATAAAAACAGAAACGTTTCACGCCATCTGCAGAGATAATTACGTTTTCATGCTCCCATGATTATAGTATTTCGTTGGATTCCTACCTCGTCGTATATTAGCGACAATTTATTACAGGTAATTAATTACTTGAATTTTCTGAAAGGCAATTATACACCAGCATAAGTGAAACATAGGTTTTACGTTATTTTTGTTCATTATTGTTCATTTGAATAATACTTCTTTATATCTTTACTCTTTTTATTCATATTTATAGAGACGATGTGGCCACGCGGGTAAGCTGTAGGATAGCAAGCTCATACGTGTAGAGTTGAATTGGCAGTTTTTTCTTTTTTTTTTTTTTTTTTAGATGTAGATAGTGTGAACTACTGAATGAAGTACGCAAAAAGTTGTTAATGAACGCTCAACCTGAAATTTTAAATTGATGCCATTAGCTCACTTCTCTGTGTTCGTTTTTATTTTATATTGGATGATAAACTATAATCCAAGGCAGAGTACACATATCGAGTTAAGGCTTTGATTAAGTACTATATGTGACAGTTGGTATGCGATATGCTACTCCATGTTGAAAGGTGATTTCGGAGAATGGTGAATAAATTTTATTGCCAGGCTAACAAATCCTTTATCTTCTATTATTCGAAACCAACGACGGAGCAACGGCAGAGCCAAGCCACTGTCACATACCCTGCTAGAAATAGCAGCCAAATCTTTCACATCCTACTTTATGACCGTCCTATAGGTCAACTTGGAAATGAATAATAATAACTATTACTATCTGTTGAAAAAGAAGAACCCAAAATGCCAAAAACTGAATTTATTTGATTTCATACGAATCTTTCTTTTGAATTGATATTAGTTTCAAATTTTGGCACAAGGCCAGCAACTTCAGGGGAGAGGGTAAGTCGATTACATCGGCCCCAGTACTCAACTGGTACTTGTTTTATTGACTCCGAAAGGATGAAAGGCGAAGTCGAGCTCGACAGAATTTGAACTCAGAACATGAAGACGGATGAAATGCCGCAAAGCATTTCGCCCGGCATGCTAACGATTCGGCCAGCTCGCCGCCTTATATTGGATTCAAATTTTGGCACAAGAACTTTAGGTGTTTTCGCTCAATAAATACTTACAACGCCCGGTCTGGAAATCGAAACCGCGATCCTATGACTGTGAGTCCGCTGCCCTAACCACTGGGCCATTGCGCCTCCACAAACTGAATAATAAGCAGAGTAATAACTAACCGTACAGTAGAGTAATAACTCACCATTATTACTCACTATTTTATTTTGTAGAGATCTTAACAGGTGTTTCACACAATGCCACTGTCATACATGTATAGGATTAAGATTTTTTAAAATTAAGGGCAGTTTTGTTTTTGATTTTTGGCGACTGTTTTTTCATGTTATTTTAACATGAATTGGGAGATCTCCTGTTGAATATCCAAATGAAATAACCGAACGAACTTTTAGAGTTTTATTCTGTGTTTGTTTTTTTTAATTTGGTCTGTGTTAGGTATGATATATTAGGTTACGTCACAGAAGACATCGTACTAGTACATCACAAACAACGACGTCTCCATTTTGTTAAGTCAAGTAAAGATACGCTTTAGTGATTTCCTAACGTTATGGAGAATTTGAGCTCATGAATGTCAGCTAATAACACGCATCAGTTATACAATATACTCATTGATCACAGCAAACAACTGAACTGTGTAAAATGTATTTACTAAAAGCACAGCGCTGGTGACAGGATACAGAGAAACTGTCGTTTATCAGTAAAGCTGGTAACCAATCGATTTAGTCATGCAGTCTTCATAAACCACATCTCACCGTTATCAAGTTATACTTAAGTCTCAACCAGTTGGGAATTAAAAACTCCAGTTTCTCTTTCTCTCTCCTTCTTCCCCCTCTCTCTCTCTCTCTCTCTCTCTCTCTCACACACACACACACACACTCCCTCTCTAACTATCTCTCCATATTTTTTTGCCTGCCTCTCTGCCATACATTGTCTCCTTGTTACCACCTCTCATACAATTTACTGAGTTGCTGGCATTTACTTATTGCAGATATATGAATCGAGAAAAGAATCAAAATGAACTACAGAGCTAATCCTATTTCTAACACCTTCATTATTTCCTCCGCTGTCATGCATCTTTCAGAAGGAACAAGACTATATAATTAAATCAGCTATAGTACATTGCTGGCACATATTTAACAAACACTTGAATGATTGTAAGCAAAATCGACTCAATAGTGAGATCAGATTAGGCAGAGCTGAACTAGATATCAGAAAGCAGTTTAACCAATAAAAGGGAGGCGGGTGAGTAAGTGCCGGAAACAGTACAACGCTAGACTACATTTTTACAGCTGACTCAGTATTCTGGCGTAGTAAGCTAACGATTGGACCATTATGTGACAGTAGCCAAATCTTTCTCAAATAACACCCTGTTGTCTTTAGTAAGTAAAGGATACCTTGGATACTATTACTCACTATTTTATTTTGTAGAGATCTAGACATGGTAGTCGAGACTGGATTTACTCAAACCGAAATGATCTGGGTTAAGCATCAACGACTCCCTATTATGAATTGAAAGCTCATTAGATTCCGATTTTCCTTTAAACTTTTACATGATAGTTGTTCTGTGTCTTCTTGCATTATTTCATATAATTAGTATTCATAGCTACCAACAATCTATGAATTTTGTTTAGACCAAAAGCCAGGCTTCTTCGAGGATGAGTAACAAGATTCCGATGTCCATTGCCTTTCTTGAAGACATTAGAGATATATGTGTAGTGATACGGCAACGACCAGAAATTGAAATCGGTTCGTAGATTCGTCTCACTGGGAGCTGTTTTCTGCTCTCTTACAGAATCGATTGAATTGATCCATTATACATATCTCCCACATTTATCAATCACAGAAGAATGAGTGGCAAAATGGAGATCAGTGGCAGTTAACCTTAGAACATAGAAGCACGAAGCTAAGTACTATGCTGCAAGGTATTTAATCCGCCTCTCTACTGTTTTTGCCACTACCCCCAACCTTCCAAACAATAATATTGATTTTCAATAGGACAATAAGGCCACTATTTTTGGGGAGGGATACAGTACCTCAGAAGGTTAGTACTTTATTTTATCGACCCCAGAAGTATCAAAGACAAAGTTGACCTCATTGAGATTAGAACTCGGAACGTAAAGGGTTATATCTAAATACCACAAAGTTTTTTAAAATTCCTTTTTTTGTCCGACGCTTTAATGATTTAGCCAACCCATTGCCCTACATCTATTTCTAACAAGAGCAAAACACCACTAGTTATGGAGGGTGTAAAAATGTGTTAAATAACCATTCTTCCAAATATTTTGACTGGCAACAAGGGAAGCTAATCAGGGCCCAATTTCAACGCAAACTGTTAAAGTGACATAACTAAAATATCCAATGCTCTGTTGATTTTACCTGCGCTCTCTCAAATGTTAATTAATATTAATGATTTCATTGAAACCCGCTGGATTTGGTTGAGGGTTTATCTGACATATTATTGTTTACGTTTATCCATACATAAAAACATTATATGGATGGAGAAAATGAAATTTATTTTGTCCTATTTTCCCCCAAAGGACATTAACAGTTTCGACCTGGAAAAAAAATCACCAGAATCAATGAGGAATCATAGACTACTAGAAACAGCAAACAAATTTCTCTCAAATCACACCTTACTGTCTTGAAAAAGAGACAGAACAAAGTCATTTGTCTTGGCTACTATGAGTAACAGCTGGTATATTCAATGAGACTAAACAAATGGAAAACAAATTATGATTGTCTAAGACAATGCACGTAATAGACAAAGTGCATTTTCAGTTGATGCAATACAGCTATCCATATATACATATATATATATATATATATATATATATATATATATATATATATATATATATATATATATATATATATATATATATATGTATGTATGTATGTGTGTGTGTGTGTGTGTTTAAACACACACACACACACACATATATAATGCATGTATGTATGTATGTACGTATGTACGTACGTATTATGTATGTATGTATGTATGTATTTATGTATGTATGGCGAGATATACGAAATTTTAGGCAACAGTTGTTCTTCCGCATAGCTTTATATGCTGGTGTCAAACAAAATGCTACAACTGATGACAGGCGAGTGTATTGTTTGAGCAGAACTTATCAACACCATCCAATTAATTGTAGCAAGAGAAGAAAGGTTACGATGACAGTAGCTATTAATAAACGACAGCCAAACTAGTCTGACGCATTAAAACAAACAAGGGAAATAAATCCATTATCTAAGTTATTTCAATACAACAACCGTAATTCTACCTGAAACTGTCTTCTAAAACCTTAGGAATCTAGTATACAAACACACTTTCTTTTTGAGATAAACGTTTGTTTAGTACTGAGTAGAAGAAACTGTACAGCTCTGGAATCAAAATTTTTTAAAGTGTTGAGTTTCATCTCTGGACGTTTTGGGTTCCATTACTGCTTGCGTTGTTGCTGCTCCCTAATTGTTATTGTTTAACCCTAGTTCAACCATGACTGATCAGACGTATGTTCAAAAAGTATTCAAACCAAGGCGTGGCTGTGTGGTAAGAAGCTGGCTTCCCAACCACATGCTCCCGGGTTCAGTCCCACTGCGTGGTACCTTGGGCAAGCATCTTCTACTATAGCCTCGGACCGACCAAAGCCTTGTGAATGGATTTGCTAAGTGGAAACTGAAAGAAGCCCGTCGTACATGTGTGTTTATGTGTGTGTCTTTGTGTCTGTGTCTATTTGATAGACGGAAACTGAAAGAAGCCTGCCGTGTGTGTGTGTGTGTGTGTGTGTGTGTGTGTGTGTGTGTGTGTGTGACTTTGTGTCTGTGTTTTTCCCACCCTCCACTACTTGACAACCGGTATTGATGAGTTTACGTCCCCATAACTTAGCGGTTCAGCAAAAGTAACCGATAGGCTTAAAAAAAAACTGGGGTCGATTGATTAGAATAAAATAGTTTTTTAAGGCGGTGCACCAGCATGGCCGCAGTCTAATGACTGAAACAAGTAAAAAATAAATTGATATAGGAGCAGGTCCTACATTTATATAATGTCACATAATAACTTTAATTTAAATGGAAAGAACAATAATATAAATATGCTCAAATTAAATGTCGATTAAGGCGGCGAGCTAGCAGAAACGTTAGCACACCGGGCGAAATGCTTAGCAGTATTTCGTCTACAGTTCTATATTTAAGAGATGAGGAATTATGCACATTATTTACATTTGAGGATATTTGTCCTCATCTTGTTTGTTGTTAACAAAACGTTTCGGTTGATATACCTTCCAGCCTTCATCAGGTGTCTTGGGGAAATTTCGAACCTGGGTTCTCATTCCTAAGGTATTTTTCGATACTATTATTATTATTATTATTATTATTATTATTATTCAGGTCACTGCCTGGAATCGAACTCGGAATCTTGGGGTTAGTAGCCCGCGCATATGGCGTAGTGGTTAAGAGCGCGGGCTACTAACCCCAAGATTCAGAGTTCTATCCCAGGCAGTGACCTGAATAATAATAATAATAATAATAATAATAATAATAATAATAATAATAATAATAATAATAATAAAAATAATAATAATAAACATCAAAAAATACCTTAGGAATGAGAACCCAGGTTCGAAATTTTCCCAAGACACCTGATGAAAGCTGGAGAGTATATCAGCCGAAACAAGATGAGGACAAATATCTGTCAGATGTAAGTAATGTAAATAAAGTATTTCGTCTATCTTCATGTTCTGAGTTCAAATTCCGCCGAGGTCGACTTTGCCTTTCATCCTTTCGGGGTCGATAAATTAAGTACCAGTTGCGTACTGGGGTCGATCTAATCGACTGTCCCCCTCCCCAAAAATTTCGTACATTGTGCCTAGAGTAGAAAAGCATATAAAATGTCGATAGGAAGACAGAAGATTTTGTCGTAGATTAGAAGTGGTGGTTTGGATGATGATATGTAGAGGAAGTAATATTAAATGTTAGTTTCGTCTGTCTTTACGTTCCGAGTTCAAATTCCGCCGAGGTCGACTTTGCCTTTCAACCTTTTGGGTTCGATAAATTAAGTACCAGTTGTGTACTGAGGTTGGTCTAATCGACTGGCTCCCTCCCAAAAAAATGTTGGGTTTTGTGCCTAGAGTAGAAAAGAATATTAAATGTTAGTAAAGTTATCAAATTATACGTTATTGATAACACCTAAAATAAGTCCCTTTTCTATTCCCTTAGATGGGTGTAGGAATAGTATGTTATCAACTGCTTGATTTAATGCAGGAAGAAAATATGTTTTTTTTTAAGTTTAAAAGGTAAATTCTAATTTTTAAGGAGCAGTTCTAACAAGTTTTTACATGGTCTATAAGTTTATTGTCATTTGAATTAAAATAGAGTGCTGTCTTTAGATGATTAGTTCGTTGAGAAGCAATGTTTAAGTAGAAACTAGAATATGAGTTATTCGCTTCTCGGCATTGTTGTAGCCTTCGAATGATGCCACTCTGCAGGCAAGGCGAGCTGGTCAACATTCACCTGGAACGCCAATCTGTCATAAGGTTACCCATTTACAGCTGGGTAGTTTACAACAGGGGACTGCAAACCTTTTAGACAATGGACCCCTTCATGGAATCCTTTTCCCCTCATCCGACTTCCAGGCATGTACAAGAAAATAAATAAATAATAATAATAATAATAATAATAATAATACTGACTGCCCAGTCCTGGCTAAGAAGCAATATATTCACAGACACGACAGAGCTGGGACCTATATACACTGGAAGCTATGCCAACACTATGGAATAACAACAGAAAAAAGATGGTATAAACACACGCCAGAAAAGGTCACAGAAAACGAGAAAGCAGCCATACTCTGGGATATGCCAATACACACAGATAGAGAAATTAAGGCAAATAGACCAGATATAGTTGTCAAAGATCATGAAGGAAAAAAATGCTTTCTAATTGATGTATCAATACCAGCAGATGACAACGTTTCTCTAAAAGAAATGGAAAAACTTTCAAAATACAAAGACCTGGAAATAGAGATAACTCGAATGTGGAATCTAAAAACAGAAACAATTCCTATCATAGTAGGTGCCTTAGGTATAATAAACAAATATTCAGACAAATACATAACAAAAATACCAGGACTTACAAATATATATAACATACAGAAAATTGCACTACTGGGTACTGCACACATTCTACGCAAAACACTTTCAATACAGTATACATAAGAGCACCACAGCAAACCACAGCACATACCCAAGGCGCACAGAGCTGCGCTCGGTAGTGAAGTGAAAGCACGTTATAAAAATAAAACTACTGAACAATAATAATAATAATAATAAATAAATAAATAAATAATAATAACAATAATAATAATAATAATAATAATAATAAATGCCCTGATGCAGTACCCGGCAGTGGCTCTCATGGTTTCTGATCTTAATTGATTGGAAGTGTTATCATATACATTGTTTTGTCTTGGTATAAAAGATGGGCTACAGCAAATATTCTGCTTAATACCACAAATTTGCTTGTCAGTTGTTTGACCCTAACCAGTTGAGCATGTCCCTTGGTGGCTGACGATATGTGCATCTCTGATCACGAGCAGAAGTAGTGGGGGAGCATCATAGCCATGTGTTGAGAGGAGTTCTTTGGGGTTTGAATAATTCACCTTTGGAAATATGGGTGTTTTGCTCAACATCCTTAAACAAACCTTATTCAGGGACCTTTTGAGCGGGATGGGCTACTCGAACTGATAAAAATTCTAACTGGGCCCCACCTGCGAGGTCATGTGTTGTTTATCTTGATATGAGATCACCATGTCGCGCACATATGGTTGTGATGCATGTGCCTGGTGTACCCTTATCAGACGGGTAGTCATGATGGGTATTTGTATATTTTACCCCAGTGTCACTTTGATGGCATGCACTGCTCTCTCACTCAATAATAATTAAGTAGATGTGCAGTTTCCAGGCATTAATCCATTCCTTGAATAGTCCCATCGACCCTCAGGGGTTGATATCGACCACTTTGGAGAACCCTGGATTAGAGCAACGTGAAATGATGCGCATTGCTCGAGAACATAACGCACCAGCGATCTAAGACTTGAAACCACGAGCTTACGAACGTGAGTGCAACACCCTAACGACTAGACCACGCGCATTCACACACACACACAAACACACACACACACACACACACACATAGATACAGACAGAAAGACAGACAGATAGATAGACACAGACAGACAAACATACAGATAGGTAGAGACAGACAGACAAACAGTGACAGACAGACAGACAGACAGACAGACAGACAGATAGATAGATAGATAGATAGATAGATAGATAGATAGATAGATAGATAGACAGACAAACAGAGACAGAGAGATAGGCAGGCAGACAGACATATACACAGACAGACACAGGTAGATAGATAGATAGATAGATAGATAGACAGACAAACAGAGACAGAGAGATAGGCAGGCAGACAGACATATACACAGACAGACACAGGTAGATAGATAGATAGATAGATAGATAGATAGATAGATAGATAGATAGATAGATAGATAGATAGAATAAATAACCTTCCCAACACGTATAGATTCATAGGGTAGGCTTCAAGTTTCCGTGGCAACAGCCTGTCGCAGGATTATTCATTTTTACTAGCTGAGTGGACTGAAGCAAAATGAAATGTGTTTTGCTCAAGGACACGACGCGTTGACCGGTCGTCCAGGAATCGAGACCATACTCTAACGATCATTTACTCCAATTACTAAGCCATGCGCCTCCACATATACATGTGCGTGTGTGTGTGTGCGTGCGCGTGTGTAATGTATGTATGTATGGGTGGAGGCGCAATGGCCCAGTGGTTAGGGCAGCGGACTTGCGGTCATAGGATCGCGCTTTCGATTCCCAGACCGGGCGTTGTGAATGTTTATTGAGCGAAAACACCTAAAGTTCCACGAGGCTCCGGCAGGGGATGGCGGCGAACCCTGCTGTACTCTTTCACCACAACTTTCTCTCACTCTTATTTCCTGTTTCTGTTGTGCCTGTAATTCAAAGGGTCAGCCTTGTCACACTGTGTCACGCTGAATATCCCCGAGAACTACGTTAAGGGTACACGTGTCTGTGGGGTGCTCAGCCACTTGCACGTTAATTTCACGAGCAGGCTGTTCCGTTGATCGGATCAACTGGAACCCTCGACGTCGTAAGCGACGGAGTGCCAACTCATGTACGTATGTATGTATGTATGTATGAATAAGAATAGGCGTGATTGTAAATAGTAGTTAGTGGAAATTAGCTTTGTAATGTGGTAGGAAGTGGGTATTAATAGAAATTAATGTGAGAGAATGTAGTTAAACACTATGGTAAGATAATTCTAATACATTAAATGTGCAGTTGCAATTAAATTACAACACTGGTGTATATTAATCACTGCACGGAATGATGTGAATGGCTGGAAATAATTTGTGTCAATAACTCGTATCAGTATAGACGTCAAAATATTTTATTCTTATAGTTTCATTCTTTTACTTGTTTCAGGCATTTGACTGCGGCCATGCTGGAGCGCTGCCTTGAACGGTCTCAGTCGCCCCCATGATTTCTTTTTAAAGCCTAGTAGTTATTCAATCGGCCGCTTTTGCAGAACCGCTATGTTACGGGGAGGTAAACACACCAACACCGGTTGTCTAGCGGTAATGGGAGGACAAGCACAGACACAAACACACACACACACACACACAGATATATACATATACATATACATATATATATATATATATATATATATATATATATATATATATATATATATATATATATATATATATATATATATATATATATATATATATATCAGAGGCGTTACCATTTACAGCTGGGCTCATCACAGATTTCGCATAAGACAAATGCTGGCACAAAGTATTTCACGTTTTTCCGACACATTTCTTGCCCCAACTGGCTTATTTTTTTATAACTAGTTCTATGTCTTTCTATGTTTCTAAGTTAAGAGTAAAAATAAAGCAAGCCTGCAAAACACAACTGATCTTTACACACAGACACACAGAATAACACCAATCAAATAACGACAGCAGAGTGCACAACAAACATCAGCGATCTGACCGTCACCTGTACTCTTGACAAGAGATGTTAGTAAGTCTTTTACATCCACCAGGCTCGTTCGTATTAGCCCGAGTTGCTGGATAATTTTTCGCTCCTTTAAGAATATTGTAGAAAGGAAACTTTTCATAGATTGGAATTTAAATCCTAATCTCTATAGAAATTTATTGTTTCAAAAAAACATTGAATTTGAATTACTTTTAATTTTTACGATTATAGATAACAACTCGAGTTGTAACTTCTGAGCCCGAGTCAGGTGTGTGTGAGCGATGTCGAGAGAACGTCCGCTACGATGACCGCCAGACGCTGAACGAAAGTAAATGAATCTCGACCAGGCTCAATAAAAGGAGCCCGAGTTATTGGCTGAAATTACATACTTGAAGTTAGAGTTGGCAGAAATTAAATCAGCTTGCAAATACACGTTCACTTTATTAAATTTATATCCGGGCTAAGCCCGAACAGCCCGAGTGCCGGAGTCCCCACTGATATATATATATATTCGGCTTCCGTCTACTAAATCCACTCACAAGGCTTTGGTCAGCCCGAAGCTATGGTAGAAGACACTTGCCCAAGGTACCACGTAGTGCTACTGAATCCGAGACCATATGGTTGAGAAGCAAGCTTCTTACCACACAGTTTCGTGTCTCCTAATACATTTTTATTCCTCTATCACTCGCGGTTAATATAGTAGTTATATGAGGTGTGTTCAAAAAATATCTGATTTTATTTTTTCCCGCCAAAATTAATACCATATAAGCAAAATCCTTTGGGTGGGAAGTGATGTCACCCTTCCTGCGCATGCGTGAGAATTTTCGTTCCGGTAGACCGCGTCAGCTCTTGGCTGTTACACCTAGAATACAGACATGTAGTGCGCGCTCGTGGCATTAGATTTGCCGGGAAAAAATTAAGTCGGATACTTTTGAACGCACCTTGTACATGACCTCTGTATTGGCATCTAACTTATGGAAATATATATTATACGATATTCTCTTTTACTCTTTTACTTGTTTCAGTCATTTGACTGCGGCCATGCTGGAGCACCGCCTTTTAGTCGAGCAAATCGACCCCAGGACTTATTCTTTGGAAGCCTAGTACTTATTCTATCGGTCTCTTTTGCCGAACCGCTAAGTTACGGGGACGTAAACACACCAGCATCAGTTGTCAAGCGATGTTGAGGGGACAAACACAGAAACGTAAGCATACACGCACACACACACACACACACACATATATATATATATACATATATACGATGGGCTTCTTTCAGTTTCCGTCTACCAAATCCACTCACAAGGCTTTGATCGGCCCCAGGCTATAGTAGAAGACACTTGTCCAAAGTGCCACACAGTGGGAATGAACCCAGAACCATGTGGTTGATAAGCAAGCTACTTACCACACAGCCACTCCTGCGCGATATAAATATACGTGTATATGAGTGTAAGCCTAAAAATAGATCAAAGAAAATTATATGGTTCGCTATCCCTTTCCTTTTGAATGTTAGGACTAATGTAGGTTTTAAAAAACTCTTAGCCATGGTAGATAATCGTTTCCCTGACAGACATGGTTTGTGGCCCTAATATAAAAGACATCATTTCACGTAAACCAGCCAAGATGCCCAACTCAAACTACAACAGCAGGAACCATTAGAAGAGGCATGCATGGTTAGCTCAGTCAACTACGTAACCGAGGTCGCCTTTGTTCCGCCAAATAAGGAGACCAAATGAAAAACATATTGGACGGTACGAAAGTGGCTTTAAAAAACAAAAACACGCGAACTACCAGTCTTCTTTCAAGCATGTAGGCAAAAAGAAAAGCACAAAGCAAGCAAACTCTATCTGGAACCTGAAGGACAGTAACATATTACATACCATCAAGTGAAGCATCGTGAAGTGATTTAGGCCACATAGTAGCGAACCAAAAAGTGAAAGCTCTGTATAGCTGAGAAAATACACATCATTATTTGATCGAATAACTACACCAACCTTCTAAACTTCAGATCGGAAACTTTTATAGATGAATGAATCTCGACAAGTGTTTAACAAACTGGAATGCACCCCCTCCACACTCACCGGATTAGACACACAATTTTACGCTCTTAAGTTTTTTCTCCATTCGACTATCCTCACTAAACATAGTTTCTCTCTCTCTCTTTCTCTCTCTCTCTCTCTCTCTCTCCCCCTCTCTCTCTCTCTCTCTCTTGTTATGTCAACACTCAGCTAGCTATATTCTTCTTTTAAAGGGACTTAACCCTTATTTCCTTTCCCCTTAAAACGATTCTTAACGTTTTCTTCTCGTTTTCTCGCATTTCCTCACAGAGTAAGCATGTCACTTTAGGCTGAACGATTACCGAATCATGGATTGTACGGTATTCAAGCCTGTCCGATTACTGTACTATCCCAGCATATAACTTGAGGAAACTCCGGTATTCATTAAATGATGTTTATCTCTCGCTAGACTGAGTACTTTTTTTTAATGATCCAATCAAAAAGCGAACAGTACATTTTATACATGTGTGTGTAAGTTTGTATGTGTGTATGTATGTATGTATGTATGTATGTATGTATGTATGTATGCATGCATGCATGCATACATGTGTGTATGTGCGAATAAGTATATTATGTGAGAGTGTGTGTGTGTATATATATGTATGTATGTATGTATGTAAACTGACAATTATTTCATTATAGTAAGAGCTGTAACAATGAACTCATATTCACGTGTATGCCCATGTAGTGGCGCGAAATTATGGCCGCCATTAAGGAAGTACAATCTACGCATGTGCAAGGGACTTGCCTTCCCGAAAGCCCCTCGAGTACGCATGCGTAGTAAAACCAGTACTTAAAGCGTTTCTTTCACTTTCTAACCCTCTCTTCAGCATGATACCTTCGACGTGACAGCCACTTGCTCCTCTGGCATGCATCAACGATGCTCTTGACCGTCCCATGCCGATTACAAGCTAACCAGCTGCTGCTAAGCTGAATGACACAAGATTTGTAAAACCAAGCATCACCAAAAATAAAACTTATTTTATTATGTTGTTAATTGTTCTATTGTTTTCTTAATATATAATTTTGTTGAAAGGTGATAGAGAGAGACTAATGTCTCTATTGCAACTATCAACCTTTTACACCCACATGCTCTAATATGCTTCAAGCTTCCTAAAAGCAAAATAACAACAACAACAACAACAACAACAACAACAACAACAACAATAATAATAATAATAATAATAATAATAATAATAATAATAATAATAATGATGATGATGATGATGATAATGTCAATTTTGGACACAGGGCCAGCAAGTCCGAGGATGGGCTTAAGTTGATTACATCGACTCCAGTGCTCCACTGGCGCTTATTTCATCGACCTCGAAAGGATGAAAGGCAAAGTCGAACTCGGCGGAATTTGAACTAAGCACTTTGTTCAGTGTGCTAATGATCTTACCAGCTCGCCGCCTTTCTTTCTCCTATAGGCACAAGGCATGAAATTTTACGAGAAGGGCGCTAGTCTTACATCGATTCCAGTGCACAACCGGTTGATATTTTGATGAAAAGTAAAATGACCTCCGCGTAATTTAAACTCAGAACGTTAACCCAGAAGACGCTCCATCCGATGAAGGTGACACATCATATTTCCAAGCATATTTGAGGAATCGTGGTCCTTAAAGTCCGTAGAGTGGCTTGGCATATTGGTTTTAAATTCTAGAACAAGACCAACAATTTCGGGGGGGGGGGGAGTGGTGTATAAGTCGATTGCATCGACCTCAGCACTCAACTGGTACTTATTTTATTGACCTCGAAAGGATGAAAGGCGGAATTTGAACTCAGAATGTAAAGACGGACGAAATGCCGCTAAGCATTTTGCCCAGCGTGAGAGAGGCATGACATATTAAGAAGTCAGATCATAATTTTGTTTTTGTTGTTGCTGTGGTTGTTTAGCTCCCAAGTTTGTTCTGATCGAGCAAACCTCAAAAGTGCTTCAGGCAAGACCATCCCAATTTTATGTATATCTAGAATTGCATTTGGGTACTGCTCACATACCTGTGATAAGGCAGTTGCTGCATAAATATCCTACCTGAATCCTCAATGCTGATTGGCAAAGACTCGCTCATCAACATGCTGCAACTACCCTCTCGTAGATATACTGTCGCTTCTCTCTACCTCTCTATTGCTATTACAACAGTTCCAGTTTTTGTTTTGTTGCTAGTTTTGATCCATTTTCTCAACTATCAAGACGAGTGGTATCACTATCTGGGCCTAGACGATGTATCTAGCTCTCACACTTCGTCATTACTACATAGCATCACCCATCCAACCATTGTCACGCACAAGTGGTTCTTAACTGAGGTCCATATGACCCAAGGGTGGGGGGTCCATATAAAATTCTTAGGGGTCCACGAAACCAAAATAGTAAATTGGGGATCCACAGAAGTATATTGAGGATCCATGAAAAAACTTTGCTTTAGATGTATTTATAGCAAGAAACAGTTCAGTCTAACGTTCTTCAAAGCTCAGTCTACAAAAATTAGTGTGAGAAGCAAAAAAAGGAATTTTGAAAGAAGTTTCTATAAAATTAGTTTTTAAACTTCAAGTAGTGATGGGGGTCCACCAAAGTAAAATAGTAAAGAAAGGGGTCCATAGCTAAAAGGAAAAAAAAGCAGTTGAGAACCATTACCATATACGGATCCAACACTCATACACACACACGCACAGACATACCAACTATTCTCGAAAGAAAGATAAATTCAATCCTGTTTGTTTTTAGTGTCTTGCACGGTACCAAATAACCCTAATTTTTGTCGACCGCTGTTCAATATCGCTTGCGAAGAGAACGTGGCTTAACATTGTACCAGGTAGCTCTGAAAAAAAAAAAAGAACCGACTGATCTCGGGAACTTTCAACACTTGAGATCGCGTTAAGTCTTTGGTTGTTCAACTGCTAACACCAAGCAAAATATATGTAAATGAGACAACATGGAAGTCTGTATTTATGTTACGTATGGGCAACCTTTTTTGGAAAGTGGGCCAGATGAGACATAGCTCATCATCTGGCGGGCCGCAGGTTACCTATGACTGTTGTACACACTACTATCTATACACTTTTACTTGTTTCAACCATGCGTCTGTGGTCATGCTCGAGTACCACTGTGGAAAACGTAAGGTTTAACCGAGATTTATATAAAGAATGCTTTATTATAACTAAAACATAGGCGCAGAGATGGCAATGTGGTAAGAAACTTGCTTCCCAACCACATGGTTCAGGGTTCACTCCCACTGCATGACATCTTGGGCAAGTGTCTTCTACTATAGCCTCAGGCCGAACAAAGCCCTGTGAGTAGATTTGGTTGATGGAAACTGAAAGAAGCCCGTCGTACAAATATATATATATGTGTGTGCGTGTTTGTCTCCCACCACAGCTTGACCACCGGTGTTGGTGTATTTACGTCCCTGTAATTTAGCGGCTGGGCAAAAGGAACCGATAGAACAAGTACTAGAAAAAGTCCTGGGATCGATTTAGTTCGACAAAAGCCTTCAAGGTGGTGCACTAGCATGGACACAACCAAATGACTGAAACAAGTAAAGCACAAAGATAACTCTTCATTTTTTCTTTCTTCTTTTTTTTTTTTTTTTTTTTTTCCCCTTTTTTGCTGAGGACGTTGGTGGTAGTAGTGCTACTGTTACTAATACATACTTAAAATAATAAATAAAAGGAAGAAAGAAACCAAGACATAAAAGAGAAAGTAAACTACGTAATACAAATAAGCACAAGTCAAAATAACATTTTTCCAAAGACGAAAAAAAAACAAGTGACAAGAGGAACTGCTGAACTGCTAGTTTGGTGTCTGTCTAGGCATCGCTTATATAACGAGGTTAAACATTATACACCAACACACACACACATGTACACACGCACAAGATATATTTATAAATAGAAATGTAGGTATACATGTATGTATGTACGTATGTGTGTATGTATGTATGTATGTATGTATGTATGTATGTATGTATGTATGTATGTGTCAATGCATGTATATATGTATTGTTTCAGTCATTTGACAGTCGAACAGATCAAACCCAGGACTTTTTTATAAGCCTGGTACTTATTCTATCGATCATTTCTGCCGAACTGCTAAGTTGCAGAGACGTAAACACATAACACCGGTTGTCAAGTGGTGGTGAGGAACGTACACAGACATAAAGATACACACACACACACACACACACACATATACATACGCGCGCACGCACACACACACACACACACACACACACTCACACACACACGGCGTACTTTCAGATTCCGTCTACTAAATCTATTCACAACGCTTTGGTCGGCTCGAGCTTATAGTAGAAGACACTTGCCCAAAGTGCCACGCTGTGAAACTGAAACTGGAACCATGTTGTTGGCAATAATCTTCTTACCACGCCTGTACATATATATATATATATATATATATATATATATATATATATATATATATATATATATATAAATTCTTAAATATACTCAAATACCCAAAATTTCAAGGAGTTCCTGCCTTAAAAACAGGAGTTAACCACAGTTATTTTGTGTTCTTTGCTACATTGGTTTCTATTAACCCATTTATTCTATCAGAAGAATTTTTATTCATTAAGATAGAAGAAATACACATAATTATATATATATATACATATATATATATATATATATATATATATATATATATATATATATATATATATATATATATGTATATATATATATATATATATATATATATATATATATATATATATATATATATATATATATATATATATATATACATACAGTGTACATTTAAATGCTTAAGAGATGTCCATAATATGACATCTAACCCGCTAGAAGGAGCAGTCAAACTCCAAACCACAAATAGGGATAATTTCGGAAGGGAGTGAATAATAAAAACATTTACCATCTATTTCCTTCAAGTTATTTTCAGCAAAATAAAGTAATTTGCTTGGGCAGCTATCATCAGCAGGAAAGCCAAGGTTAACATATAAACACGAGGCAATACATAGAACATGCCTTGTGCTTATACGTTATAATTTTTCATATCTATCGCCCACGTGCGGTTTTTTTATCGGCAGCAAATACAAAAAATGCCGATTTTCTTCCAGAAATTAGCAAAAAAGTCATTATATCATTATTAATAAATTTCAGGATAGCAAAAAAAAAATTATATATATATACTCTCTTTTACTTGTTTCAGTCATTTCATTGCGGCCATGCTGGAGAACCGCCTTTAGTCGAACAAATCGACCCCAAGCCTAGTACTTATTCTATCGGTCTCTTTTTGCTGAACTGCTAAGTTACGGGGACATAAGCACATCAACATCGGTTGTCATGTGATGGTGGGGGACAAACACAGACACACAAACATATACACACACATACATATATATATATATACATATATACGACGGGCTTCTTTCAGTTTCCGTCTACCAAATCCACTCACAAGGCTTTGGTCAGCCCGAGGCTATAGCAGAAGACACTTGCCCAAGGTGCCACGCAGTGGGAATGAACCCGGAACCATGTGGTTGGTAAGCAAGCTACTTGCCACACCTGCGCCTATATATATATATATATATATATATATATATATATATATATATATAAACATATGTCCTTTGTGTTTCTCTTTATAGTTGGATATAGTAAAATGTGAGCACACTCACGGACATACATACACACACATACATTTTTGTAAATATATACATATTGTGTATGCACAAACAGTACACATATAACAGGGGTTTTCAAACTTTTTGACTTGCGGGCCCCTTTATATTTCAGGCTTTACCTTAGGGATTCCATTATAAACGCTTATGAAATTTATACATAAATATTTGCTTAAAATAACATATATTTTTACATTTATTTATTTAACAGTATTTAACAAATAGGTTTATTGTCAATTAAAAGATTTCGATTAAAAAACATGTATAAAATCAAATTGCCCATAAAAAGTATTTGCTGTCCACGGACCCCCTGTCTTGTCCCAGCGGACCACAGTTTGAAAACCCCTGACATATAATATTCTTTTATTTTTTTACTTCCTCTAGTCATTTGACTGCAGGTATGCCGGAGCACCAACTTTAATCGAAGAAATCGCCCTCAGAACTTATTCTTTGTAAGCCTAGTACTTATTCTATCAGTCAATTTTGCCGAATTGCTAAGTTACGGCGATGGTAGGTGGACAAGAAGCACAGACACACAAATTTATACGTACGTACACACATACATACATACATACATACATACATATATATATATATATATATATATATATATATACTGCCGAACCGCTACGTTACGGGAACGTAAGTACACCAACCAACATCGGTTGTCAAGCGATGGTAGGGGGACAAACACAGACACACAAATACATACATACATATATAATATAAATAATATATAAATATATGCATATATACATACATATATGTACATACCTACATATATATGTATGAATATATACATGCATATATGGGTACAGGACATGAAAAAAAATGTTAAACACAATGGGAAATAAAAGCAAAAACGAAAACATAGAAAACGAACTTTTTTTCGAACAACAAAAAAAAACTGAGAAACGAGACATGCAACATAAAGAATATTCCCCTTCATCAGTTGTCCCTGTTTCATCTACTCCGCATTTCGACGCAGAGTAGATTAGATATACATATACATGTAGGTATGTACATATATATATGTATATATGCATATATTTATATATTATTTATATTATTATATGATCGAACGCCACGCATCTTTTCCAAGGAAGTTTTATCTACATACATATATATATATATATATATATATATATATATATATATATATGGGAGAATATACAAAAAATAACAACAGACGAGGACAGGTGGTGTAAATAACAAAAGTATATATTAGTATGACGCTCGGGAATACGGAAAGTCTTTGACGTTTCGAGCTACGCTCTTCAACAGAAAGAATACGGAGACAAGGAGAAAAACACGGAGAAAAAAAATTGAATAGTGTTCAGTCAACGGTCAATCATAATATATATATATATATATATATATATATATATATACGACTGGCTTCTTTCAGATTCCATCTACAAAATCAAATCACAAGGCATTGGTCGGCCCGAGGCTGTAGTAGGAGACACCCAAGGTACCACGCAGTGGGACTAATACTGGAACGTCCGCACACACTAGTAGAAAACGTTTTCCCGCACAGCCACTCCTGCGCCTATATGTTTGTATTAATATGCGTGAGTGTGTGTGTGCTAGCGCATGTTCGTGCAAGAGCGTGTGTGCGTTCGGAGTTAGAGAAAGTTTGCATATATACATATATATATATATATATATATACATATATATAATACAAATGATATATGAGCATATGCATGTACACATACATATATGTACATATACACATACATACAGGCGTAGGAGTGGTTTGTGGTAAGTACCTTGCTTACGAACCACATGGTTCCAGGTTCAGTCCCACTACGTGGCACCTTGGGCAAGTGTCTCCTACTATAGCCTCGGGCCGACCAAAGCCTTGTGTGTGAATTTGATAGACGGAAACTGAAAGAAGCCTGTCGTATATATGTATGTGTGTGTGTGTGTGTGTGTGTGTGTGTGTGTGTGTGTGTGTGTGTGTGTGAGTTTATGTATCTGTGTTTGCCCCCCCCCCCCACCGATACTGGTGTGTTTACGTCCCGGTAAATTAGCGGTTCGGCAAAAAAGACCGATAGAATAAGTACTAGGCTTCCAAAGAATAAGTCCTGGGGTCGATCTGCCCGACTAAAGGCGGTGCTCCAGCATGGCCACAGTCAAATGACTGAAACAAGTAAAAGAGAGTAAAAAAAAAGAGTATACGTATATATTTTTATTTATGTATGTATACAC
>NC_142933.1:50766596-50784096 GCF_046866305.1 Octopus bimaculoides | reverse complement strand
GTGTTCAAATATATGTGCGTGCTCGTATATATGTGTGTGTATACGTGTACATACATATGTATGTATCAGAAAATGTGTTTGTCCCCATATTTCTCTCTTTCTCGCCCCTCTCTCACTCACTCGCGCACACACACACACATACACACACACACACACACACACACACACACACACACACACATTTTATTACAATCAATGCTTCTCTGAATCACCTTTTGTAGAACAATAACGATCCTTCTCACTTTTTCGCTCCTATTCTTGTTCAAATTAAATAGCAAAATTATTTTTGTAAAAGCAGCCCCTCGTCCCAAGACGTAAAAGGGCTGTAGGCAATGAAATATTCATTAATTTCCCATCCCGTGAATCCGATAATATTGTTCGTCAAGTATTCAATTCTCCGGTGAAGAATAAAGAATTAGATTGTATTAAACTGATTTTAGTCAACATACATTCACGTATATATTTTACATGCAGTTATACTTATAGGCGTAGTACTTACACAAACATAGTTTAATGCACACACACACAGACGCACACACATGGACATTTATACATTTAACATACACATATAAACAATCACGAAGAGAATATGTACTCCATGTCCAATCTTTGTGTGTCAGTGGTGGATGGGTTAGTGGCGTGTGTACTTGTGTGTGTGTACATGTGTGCGTACGTATGTGTTGCTGTGTGCGTACGTGTGCTCGTACGCATGTGTGTGTACGTGTGTGTAATGTGTATGTGTGTGTAAATGTGTGTAGCGCGTGTGTACATGTGTGTGCGCGTACGTGTGTGTGCATACGTGTGTTGTGTGAACGTGTCTACGTGTGTGTGTTTGTACATGTGTTTGTGTGTGTACGTGTGTATTGTGTGTGTTTTTTGTACGTGCGTGTGTGTAAATGTATGTGCAAACTTTCAGTTACATGCGTATATTTATAGATTCTGTTCTGTAATTGAATGCGTACGTAGATACATAAAAAACATACCAGTCTTCAACCAGCCACCAAAAACGCCTCTGTAATATTTACAAGAAACTGGTTATTCACGGACTCACGCGCACACGCACACACAACAGTGGCGGTCATTATTATGATGGCGATGGAGATGAGGCTTATGACACTTAGTGCAAACATGCCTCATATAAAATACTTGTGATGTGAAATATTTTCATCTCAGAGCAATTCACTGTGAAGTCTAGTCGTTTGTATGTCATATAAAAACTTGTGTTCCTGTGTGTGCGCGCGTGTTTGTGTGTGTGTGTGTGTGTGTGTGAGTGTGACTGGTGGAGAGGGGGACTTTATCAACAATAACTGGTGGTTGAGAGTGTTGAAATTGTGAGCTTGTGAGCTTATAAGACCTAGTTACACTGTAAATGTCAAAGTGTTACTGGATTATTATTATTATTATTGTCATCATTATCATCGACAACATCATCAGCATCGTACGAATTTGTGTCCCAACTGCAATGCATTGTTATGTACAACGCAAGCCTCCCTACATCTTCTCTGTCATCTGCTAAAACACGGCGCTTCTTTTCAACTTTAGTCACTCAAATTTGAATCACTGACATTAGAGTTTCAGTTAAGTAAATTAGAACCGATTTCCAGACAACACACACACACACATTCAAACACACACACACACACACACACACACACACACACACACACACACACACAAACATACTCACACGCATACGCACACTCACAGGTATGTAACGAACAAGAAAGTGAGTAATCAACACCGCAATAGTGTATGAAAACTTTCGGCACTCTTTCGGTATTAGTAGATGACGTCATTCGCACACATAACATTCCCTTGACATTGATAAAGCGGCTGAGCTCAAAAAGTGGGTGAATGACATCGTTACTAATATCGAAAGATGTCCAAACTTTCCAAACTTTCTTTTAATACAGTGATAATATGAAGATCTTAATAATTATTCAACCGCAGATTGAATCACGCTGACACACCAGCTAAATGCGAACGAGATTTCGTATAGTAACAAAGACAAAGGCTTGAATATAAAAGTTGAAGGAGGTGATCCTTTAGGAAATATTATATTGGTTACTTTCTTTGTGTTGCAAGCTTTGTATACCGTTGGCAATTTTGATATGCAAATAATTATGTAAACATACAATATAAGATATGAAAAAACATCATTATGCAAGTTCACTATAGTAAATTGGTATTCTGTCAGAGGATATTACTGGACTACGTATATGTCCAAATAAACACCCCACGTTGATAGGGCACCGTATACGATTAGTTAGTAGTATATAGCTGGTGTTGCGATTGTATTGTAGTAACTGGATTGAAGTGTGCGAAAAATAAAGGTCCGCTTCATCTGATCGCCATCACGTGCAAGCGACTGAAACTACAACACTCTCCTGTGTAGGGGACGCCAGTCTGTCGCAGGGTTTTGGCAGGTAAAGATCTCCTTCGGTCATGAATCACTATGGGATTGCACCTAGTAAGTTACCCTCCGGGGCACAAGTCCGGGCAAGGTTGTTTTATGGAAGACCAGCAGTCGCCTATGCATATCAGCCTCCCCTCTCCACAACGCCGATGTTGCCCAAGGGATAGGCAAAGGTCACTACAGTTTGGCACCAGTGACATCGCAACTCATTTCTACAGCTGTGTGAACTGGAGCAACGTGAAAATAAAGTGTCTTGCTCAAGAACACACAGCTCGGTCCGAGAATCGAACTCACTACCTCATGAATGTGAACCCGATGCTCTAACCACTGAGCCATGGGAATTCATTCCGCAGCCGAGTGGATTAAGTAACGTGAAATGAACTGATTTACTGAAGAACACACTGCGCTGCTCGGTCCGGGAAACGAAACCACGATCTTAGGGTTGTTAGTGTAACACTCCAACCACTAGGCTTCAGATATAGTCGATTGATTACGTGATATACGTATAGGATCGGTACTATGTTAGTCCGTTGAAACGTTTATACCCAAGCGTGTATGTATGGAAGATCAAACAAATGTATATTCACCTATCATTGTTGGTTTGAACATGTAAACTCACAAAACCTATGTCAGCAACTAACTGTATGTATATTCAATGATAGTGTAATCGATTCAATATCCAAGACGTGAACAGAATTTTAATAGAAGCTACATCTATCATTTGTCAGCTCCCAACATGTCGAATCGCCTCGTTTCATTTACATCTATCGTAACATTTTAAAGGGGTAATGATGTTACAATTTTTTTCTTGTTTCCTACAAAAAGCTAAAAACATAATACCTAATTATTCAGAGTCAATATTTGCTTCTGTTTCTTTCCTAAGTACTTTTTTTTTTCAAGAAATGTTTCCTCAACTTCGACCTGATTGTAATTAAGTTTGCAAATAATATATAATCTGAATAATATATCTAATTTGATAATTTTCAATATTCAAAATATGTCTAAAATGGGGTAAAATGAATAATGACCAATTTCAGTAATTTCTTCTCTTTAACTGCATGGTGAGTGAACGTATCGGGGAGTCACTGTAGTAGATCGTGAAGAGGCTATAGGGAATATTTTATGTTGTTTCTTTATTTGATCGAGTTTCGTTAATATCGTATCGTGTGCCATTTTTCCATGAGCCTCTGTCACTTGACCTAGATATTCTTTTTTTTTTTTTTTTTTTTCTGTCATTTGACTGCGGGCATGCTGGAGCACCGCTTTTAGTCGAACAAATCGACCCCAGGACTTATTCTTTGTAAGCCTAGTATTTATTCTATCGTTCGCTTTTAACGAACCGCTAAGTTACGGGGACGTGAACACACCAACATCGGTTGTCAAGTGATGGTAGGGGGACAAACACCCACACACACTATATATATATATATATATATATATATATATCACATCACATCATCACATCATATATATATATATATATATATATATATATATATATATAAACAATATATGAGTATATGCATATATATGTACATGTATGTACATACCTTCATCTTCATGTACATATAGATACATATCTGGGTACATGACGTTGCAAAAAAACATGGACAAAATGATAAACAAGGTACAAAAAACATGCAGGCTACCAGATTCAGAGTCTGTTTTCAAATGTAATTCTGGAAAATTGAAGAGGCAAATTTGCCATATCTTGGCTTATTCATTTTACTCCAGCTAAATTTGTCTTTTATATGCTTGCTCAAAGGGAACGGATATAATTTTCTGAAATAGTGTTCTGAATATGTTATAATGTTTTAGAGAAGGTCATTTGCTTAGCCTGTATAGTTTTTGTAAGGCTGTGAACATTTGTAAAAAATATATTTCTTCTCATAATAAAAAATGCTGTAAAAACTCCCCCATTGTGCCTCCTCCTCCTACTTTTTCTTTCCTACGAAATAACAGCTATTCCAAAACCCGCTTGGCTTGCTTACCAACCACATGGTTCCGGGTTCAGTCTCACTGCGTGGCACCTTGGGCATGTGTCTTCTACTATAGCCTCGGGCCGACCAAAGCCTTGTGAGTGGATTTGGTAGACGGAAACTGAAAGAAGCCCGTCGTATATATATATATATATATATATATGTGTGTGTGTGTGTGTGTGTTTGTGTGTCTGCGTTTGTCCTCCCACCATCGCTTGACAACCGATGCTGGTGTGTTTACGTCCCCGTAAATTAGCGGTTCGGCAAAAAGAGCCCGATAGAATAAGTACTAGGCTTACAAAGAATAAGTCCTGGGGTCGATTTGCTCGACTAAAGGCGGTGCTCCAGCATGGCCGCAGTCAAATTACTGAAACAAGTAAAAGAGTATCTGATTCAACCAGAGGCAAAACTAAAATTAGCATTAAAAATAAAAAAAGAAAATGATACAAAAGGAACAATGGCACAAAAATTAGCAAAAAAATACTTAATGTTGGTTATCTTTCGATCCTTAAACAAGTTACAGCGAACTACGAAGCGAATTGAGAGAAAAAAGTTTCATGAATTAAAAAAAAAGTAATAATAATTGTTTTAGAAATTGTCAAAAATCATTTATAAAGTGAAACTAATTCCCACTCCACCCTCTCCACCCCACCCCCGTTTACATAAAAGTTTACTTTTATGTAAAGGAAATGCAGCCAATCTGAAATCGCTTAAAACATAAATATTCTTTTCTACTCTAGGCAGAAGGCCCGAAATTTATTATTTTTTTGGAGGGTGGGGCAGTCGATTAGATCGAACTCAGTACGCAACTGGTACTTAATTTATCGACCCCGACAGGATGAAAGACAAAATCGACCTCGGTGGAATAGCTTAAAACGTAAATATTGCATTATGCACGTTACTCGAGATAATCTATAGGCGTAGGAGCGGCTGTGTGGTAAGTAGCTTGCTGACCAACCACATGCTTCCGGGTTCAGTCCCACTGCGTGGCACCTTGGACAAGTGTCTTCTACTATAGCCTCGGGCCGACCAAAGCCTTGTGAGTGGATTTGGTAGACGGAAACTGAAAGAAGCCCGTCGTATATATGTGTATATATATATATATATATATATATATATATATATATATATATATGTGTGTGTGTGTGTGTGTGTAAGTGTTTGTGTGTCAATGTTTGTCCCCCCAAAATCGCTTGACAACTGATGCTGGTGTGTTTACGTCCCCGTGACTTTGCGGTTCGGCAATAGAGACCGATAGAATAAGTACTAGGCTTTCAAAGAATAAGTCCTGGGGTCGATTTGCTCGACTAAAGGCGGTGCTCCAGCATGGCCGCAGTCAAAAGACTGAAACAAGTAAAAGAGTACAAGACACAACCTGTCGTCAGTGACGCAGAGAACATATTCTCAGCATTATCAAAACGCATTAGGCATTACTATCCTGTACAGTAATGTTTCAGTTTATAAATTTTTCAACAAAAACAATTGGATAAAAATTAAGAGCTTTTTACACAAAATCAGATTATGCGAGTATAATTTTCCGGTTGTATAATAAGATGCTAAAGAAACGGAACCTGAAGGGACGACAATACAATAAGAAATTGAAATGATAGAAAGGAAAACTGAAGTGCGAAACTTAATATTTACGTAACATGCATGTGTGGGTGTGCGTGTACATTTATATGTCGTTGCTATTATGCAAAAGTGTCGTAAGTCCAAACCGTTTCTTCTGAAAACAAAAAAATAGTTTTATCATTCTATAGCAAAACTACACTTTGACAATTTTTCATATCTTGGTATCTGAAGCAGCTGGAGATACGATAGTTTGACCAAAAGTACTGGCTATTGCAAGCAAAAATAAATACTGAAAAAACCGCATTCAGCCAAATTTGGACATACAACAGTTTAAGATAATAGCAACAATATATATACTGGGTCATCCCATAAATAATGCGAGTTTTTTTTTATATTTCTTTTATTTTTCAAAATTAAGATAAACAAATATCTTTTTAAATCTAAAATACACTCTTCTTCATTTTCTACAATGCTCTTCCATTTATCTGGTAGACTTGTAAGGCTCCTCTCCCAAAATTGACTTGTCTGTGACGAAAAATACTCCTCTAGTACTGTTGCGATCTCGTCTACAGAATTCATATTTTTTTCCGTCCAAATGATTTTGAAGACTGCGGAATAGATGATAAACAGATGGGGCAATGTCCGGCGAATATGGTGGGTGGAGCATCGTTTCCCATTCAAACTGATCCAACCTTTGGAATGTCATCCTCACTGTATGTCTTGAAACTAAAAAGATGGTCGTTTTTCTTCTAGCGCTGACTTAAGCCGTTCAAGCTACGCGCAGTAGATCTCCTTTGTTATCGTTTGGTTTGGGTTTAAAAGTTCAAAGTGGACTAAACTTTTCATATCCCATCTGTATATACATATATATATATATATATATATATGTGTGTGTGTGTGGTCAATGAATCATACTCCAGAAAAAGAAGCACACTCTAAAGCAGCGCTTCTTAAACTTTTTTTCATTCACGACCCCATTTCTCATCACGAGATTTTTCGCGACTCAGGTATTAAATATGAAACAAATCATACAAATAAATATATAAATCATTTATTTATTATTTTTTTTTTTTGGGCGAACAATATACATATAAAAAAAAGGACTTATATCATTTGTCAAAACAAAAGTAGTTTCATGATTTGTTTCAAGTACAAAAATAAACCAACGTAAAAATCAATGTGACGAACGTGCTTGTTTCTTGCTGCATAACAAATTAAACCTTGGTATAATATTTAACACTGCTGGACGTAAAGTATCTTCTACGTTTTTCAGCGTTGAATGATATTTGGTTTTAATAAGGGTTAAAGCCGAAAAAGTCGTTTCACATAGGCATGTGATGCTAAATGAGAAAAACAACATGTAATGCCATTTCAGAAATTGTGAGCAATTCAGCTTTAGCTCCGATCCAGAATTCAGTCAAAGATTTATTGTAAATTCAAGTTTCAAGTTTCAAGTTTCAGTCACTCGCCACACACGCATTTTATTGCCGCAGCGCTTGCGTGGTGCATCAAGTTAAACATTGTGCGTTTGTTAAATAACATATAAACTGAAATTCAAGTGTTTGAATTTAATCTTCGCGGTCCCAGCATATCGTTTCGCGACCCATAGTTTAAGAAGTGCTGTTCTAAAGTATAGAGCAGTAATGTATTCATATGTAGTTAAGCTATGTCCGGTCATAGAATGACCAATGGTTTCGACTCCATAAAAGGCTTACTCGTCCATGGGGCTAAGCTTTTCGTGGGTGTGAAACCATTGGTCTGAACATAGACTTAACTACATATAACTAAGTAAATATGCGGTAATTTCCAACTTGACGTTCGTAAAATCGAATTTGTTTTAGTTTCAATTTGATTTCAACTCAGCATGTCTTGTGGACGCTCTGCTACCCCTCGTTTTATTGTGAATTTCTACAAAATACTTATAGCTCAGCAGATAATCAATGAAGGCGTACAGTTACGACATCTGTTCGATCTTGTGTTGCTTGGTGTGCCCGTCATCCATTGTTAAAGAAACCTCACATGTGCCCACGGCGAAACTCTATTCAAAATAAGACTTAACATTTTCCCTCACTTTTTACTCGCTTTTCGTTATGAAATGTTTTATTGAAGAAGCATTTACTGAAAAATATAATGAATTTTTTATTTTACAAATTTACATTAAATTACTGTTTTGATCTTGAGGCTTAGACAATTTTTTCGTGTTAGTTTTTAGTATGTCTTGGACTATGCTGTTCAATATGTCGTTTCCACCAGATACAAATTGATGATACTACATAACAACCTGTCGAACTCTTCCATACTGGAAAAAAAAAAGAAAAATTGGAAGGTAGTGTGTCAGTGATAGTTTACAGCATAGCTTCCCAAAGTGGGCGATTTCAACTTACAGGTGGACGATGGGCGAATTTCTAGAAAATTTAAGATTTAAGATTTTGGTGGGCGATATGAACATTTTGTGGGTGACAATGAATTTTTAGAAATTAAGTCTACATTTACAGATATCTAGATATGCCTAGAATAAGGATGCACTTTTATCAATTCGACTACTCGCATGAGACGTCCCTTTGTAGTAAAAACGCGAACTTGTTTATCGATTGAATAATTTTGTCGCAGTCATTGAGATGGTTGTCATGCGTGCTAAAAATAGCAGCCGAATAGGCCTAGGCCTTAAATTACACTCCACTACAATTTTTTTTCTTTTTTCTTTGCCATAATCGTATGAAGTCCCGCGTATAGAATTCAGATTCGCAAAAACTTCCTGAAAACTCCGAAAAATAAAAAAGTTATGAGGGGTTATATGTCGTGCGTAATTCTGTGGTTTCATATCAAAACAAAAGTGCTATTTTCAGGATGTTGACAAAATTCGCAGTCAGCCACAAAATGATAGCTTTGAAATCGGGTTTCTTGAGTGGGTGAAAATGATCAAACTTTAAACCTCTATAACTTTTTTAAAACATTTTTCTAGAAAAAGTTGAATAACTCCAGCAATTTAGCTTGGAAAAGTACATTAATGAGCCAGATTCTAAAATTTTCGATAAACTTTAATTCTTGAAATGCTGGCAGCCAAACAAACTAGATCCGTATTTGCTCCAGTAAAGACGTGTCATCTGACTCTGCTCTATTGACTTCTTCTCTTTGGGAATACCATACTGCCTTTCTGACGCCATCTGTAGGAATTCGTTTTCACGTTTTCACTTTACTGATGCCTCCAGTCAAGAAAATTTGTCGACAGTACAGTAGTGATTATTTATTGTTTTAAATTTATTCCCTCTCCTCAGAACTGTCAGTTACCAATGTGCCTTCTTTGCCATCAAACATTAACCAACAAAGCAATGGCGATGGAGCGTTTTTTAGCCGATAGGTGAGTGATATTGCAATTAGGCGCGAAAAGTTTGAGAAACACTGGTTTACTTTGTGCTGATGCTGTGTTTCTTATACAATATGGCACCTCTCCACCTATGTGAGCGTGTGAAGAATGACAAAAATTTTTAAAAAAAGGTAACGTGCCAATCGTCATGTCGAAAAGAAAGAGGTCAGATATTTTAAGATTTTAAAGCTTTCCAACACGCTATGGGTAGTGGGAATTGGTGATTGTCAGTTAAACAAGGCTGATGTATTTCTGTTTCTGTTCTTTTCTTTTCTTTCTTTTTTTCTGATAGATGTCGTTATTTTGAAAAAAAAAATTTATTTTTCGGAATCGTAATTTCCGTGTTTTAAGAGCGGAAATAAAATTAAAATATCAAAGAGATTAAAAACAAAAATTAAATGGGAAAAATTTTGTTTTTTCGTTTGGTGGAGGGGCTAAACTGCAATCGCTGTTGTTGAAAACGTAGAAATGTAATTTACACACACACAGATTGTACGATATAATTTGCCTAGTTAGATAACAAAGGTATGCAGATAAAGAGCGATGAAATTCTGTTTTATTCTATTTGAAACAATAATACTAAATCATAGCAGCTGGAACGGGAGTTATACTATCCAATTAACTACAAAAACAACAATGGCCAAATAACATAATAAAGTGGTTTCCCCAGTAGCACCGAAGTAGTTTTATCACTTTTATTATGCTACTAGAAATAACAACGTTTGCAAATGTTTAGCCTACCAAATCCAATGATTGTGGCTTGTTAATATCTGTTGTGCAAATATTGGTCACTGGAAATGTTTGATACATCTCACCCTTGGAATAGCTTCAAATTCTTGCATTCAAAACATGCATGCAGTTAACCTATTACCCAGAGGATCTGCTGTTTGGCAATCAAAGTGAAAACGATCTATGTACTTTCCAATATGGACTACCAAATTGCTATACACTCTATCGATGACCAATTACTACAGTATTTGTCCTAAGATAGTGAAGGTGCACAGTCATGAGATAGTGAGTTCGATTCCTGGACCGGGCTGTGTGTTGTATTGTTGAGCAAGACACTTTATTTCACGTTGCTCCTATTCATTCAGATGTTGAAACGAGTTACGTCACTGGTGCCAAGTTATATGGGTCTTTCTCTTGGATAACATCGGTAGCATGGAGAGGGGGAAGCTGATACACATGGGTGACTGCTGGTCTTTTATAAACAACCTTGCCTGGGCTTGTGCCTTGGAGGGTAACTTTCTAGGTGCAATCCCATGGTCATTCATGACCAAAAGGGATCTTTACCTGCCAAAACCCTGCGGGTTTTGTCCTAAGATAACTTCTCTCATGAACTTGCAGTGTTGAAAACATGATAAATATCAGTAAGAGACAATAATTCATCCCAGCAGCAACCAGTGAAACCACCAAATGCCCATAGGAGATGTTATCTTAGGACAAATACTGCAAGAACTGGCCTGTCAACAATGTACATACATTAATATATGATACATAGATGGTTAATTTACTTAAATACTGCCTCAATTGCATATAGTGGATTTTTGGTCAGTCAGCCAGTTATTTAAAACATCAGTTAATGCTTAATTTCTTTTTCTGTTTATCAAAGATGATGGATTCTCATCCATGCATGTCATTGAAAAGGTTCAAAAAGGCTGAAATACATCTGATGCTCTTGCTGGCCACAGCTGGAATGGCTTTCCATATCTCTCTGATATTTATTGTATGTTTTAACACAGCAAGTCCATAAGAATAGTTTGCCTATCAACAGTGTGTATACATTAAATATGATGCATGGATAGCTATTTTAATTAAATGCCTCATTTGCATATAGTGGACTACTATATAGTCATATGTTATTACATATGTACATACACGACCAAAATCCTATATTACTAATTAAAATACACATACACAACTATATAGTCATATACTACTATATAATACACTACTTTTTAGTCATGCACTACTACAGTAGTTCTCAAACTTTCAAAAACTTTTTCGTGCTGGCCCCCTTGCAGTTTTTTCAATGATTCGCCCAACAAGTTAAAGAGACACTTTGAAATGAAGCAACCCTGTTCAATAAATAGAGATGTCTATTTCTTCAGACGCGAAGCCGACAGATTGACGAAATCCAAACTTGATCACACAGGAAGAAGATGCCAAAACCTTGGGGCACAAAATGACACTGTGGCTTCCCTTCTCCACCAGACTTTATCACAATAAAACCGAATTTCAAATAAGATTCATCCTATCTCATTTTTTTATCTCACAGAGGCAAAGTGGCTGAGTTCCCTTCAAGTGTTGGGCCTCACAGAGGCAATGACTGAGACCGTTGGCATTATGTTGTGCTTGAGAAGAAGACCAATCAAGCCAGGCAAAATCACAGTCATGGTAGATACCAGTGTCACGCAGATGGCATGTGTTATACACTCAGAGTGGTTGGCATTAGGAAGGGCATCCAACCATAGAAAACCATGCCAAATCAGACTAGAGTCTGGTGCAACCTTCCAGCTTACCAGCCCTGGTCAAACTGTCCAGCTCATGCCAGCATGGATAACAGACGTTAAATGATGATGATGATGATAATGGTGTATGTTTATTTCACGTTTATCATATACTTCGGGTGTGCATATATGCATTATTGTAGCCAACTTTTGGGTGTACTAATTAGCAATAAAGCTTACCTCTCACTATTAATTGTGGAAGAAAACCTAAGTGTATGTGAGCATTGTTTTGTCATATACCTCCGTGAATTGATAACCATTGAGAAGACAGTTCATTCAGGACTTGTTGCCATGAAAAACAACCATGCCTTATAAAGCCCAGCTACCATGCAGGATGAGAATGAGTATCTGGCAAAGGGCAAGGTCATGCGGGAACATGTACCAGTGAGGATAATGACAGCAAGAGACATGCAAATATGTGGATTGCAATAGTGGAGTGGTGAATCATATGAGTGTAGAATACCAACAGCACATGTATGATCAATCGTTATACCCACATATTTTCCATCGGTCAATCACACTTGTTGTACTACAACTGTGATTAGCAAATGAGCATGTAGGAGTATCATGGGATTTTGAGATCAACTACAAGAAAGGATGTTAGCATGCAAAAAGCTGAAAGTCTTGAAATTTTTAACTCAACTATCTCAAGTCACCCATTTTCATGATCTTTCAGTGTCCATTCGCGGTCCATCTAAAATCGCTTCAAGGTCCCCTAGGAAACTGCAGACCCTAGTTTGAGAACCACTGCACTACTGTAAACTACTTGATAAATAGATAGATAGATATTAATGTTTGTTTTTTATGTTACAATAAAAACACTTTTACATTAAACTGAAGGCTAACTCAATGCATTTCAGAGAGTACAAATGTATTATTCTTTAACAAAAATGATACTGATTTCAAATTTTGGAACAGGGCCAGCAATTTTAAGAGAGGGGCACTTCAGTTACATTGACACCCCCTCCCCCTCATTATTCAACTGGTACTTATTTCATCTTCTCCAAAAGGATGAAAGGCAAAGTTGACCTCAGTGGAATTTGAATTCAGAACACAAAACTGACCCAATGTTAGGCTCATTGGGTGTTCTCAGGTTGATGACATCATCTCGGTACATGATGCATAAATTCTCACACGCATTCTCTACATTCTCTACATTCTGCCTTTTAGGTTTTGGGAGTCAGTAAATGAAAATACCATTCCAGAGCAGTCAATTGGTGGAATTGTTGGAATATCATTAAATTCCTTGTAGTATTCATCCTAGGTGTGTGCTTTATAGGTTCAAATTCTATTAGGGATTCAGATCCTATTGATGGCCAAGGTTAATCAGCCAGTGATGAGATCATAATTGATTATGAAAGCAGCAATGGATGGAGGGTGGGTGTGGCTGTCTGCTACAGATAATGATTTTCTATCTGTGTGTGTGTGTGTGTATTACATAGTGCAAACATTGTCTGATATAGATCTCAATATGTTGGGTAAATTAAATAGATATGCTTATCACAAATGTTGACAGTCTATTTAGAGTTACATAAGACATCATCATCATCTTAACATCCATTTTCCATGCTAGATGGGTCAGACGGTTTGATTGGGACTGGGATCCAGAGAGCTGTACCAGGCTCCAGTCTGATTCAGCTTGGTTTCTATGACTGGATGCCCCTCCTAACACCAACCACTCCAAGAGTGTAGTGGGTGCCTTCTACATGTCACCAGCACTGGGCATGATTATGATTTCACTTGGCTTGAGTGTCTTCTAAAGCACAGCAAATTACCAAAGGTCTCACTCACTTTTCATTTCCTCCATGAGACTCAACATCTAAAGATCATGCTTCAATACCTCATCCCATGTCTTCCTCAGTATACCTCTTTCATAAGTTCCCTCCACAGTTCTTTACGGTGAATAAATTGACATCGAAATTACACAAAAATGAAAATAACACTGATATCTCATTTTAACAGATATATTTACCAAAATTACATAAAAATATCTTGAAATAATAAAGAGTAAATTTATTCAATAAAATCGCCATTGTCTTCAGCCATGACCTCCACACGACTTCAGAATCTCCTGCAACTATTCTAGATTGTCTCCTGATTCAAGTAGGTAAATGCTACCATAATCCTTGCCTTTAGTTCATCTTTGGTATTTACAAGGAGTTTGTTAAACTCTTGCTCAACTGTGCTCCAAACATAATAATCAAAGGGGTTGCAATCTGGGGTGTTAGATGGCCAGATGTTAAGAGTAATGTGGTCACAGAAACTGTCTGACAGCCATGACTGGGTTCTCCTGCTTGTATGGCATGGTGCAGAGTCCTGTTGCCAGACATAGGGTCTTCCAGCAGCCACTTTTTTGACCCAGGATAGCACTACTGCTTCCAGGCACTTGATGTAGGCCTCCATGTTGAGTCTGAGGTTCTGACATAGCATCATCACTAGGGATCACTCCAAACACCATGATGTTGACTAGATGTTTGATTTTTATCACTTACTCTCAATACACATCCTCAGATTGACACCCAAACACTCTGAAATGTTCATATTGGAGCTTCTGGCATAAATGTATTGCATGTCATTTCCAAATTTCTGGTGGAATGAATTGCATCATGGTATTATTTTTCTTACAGATGACCCTACAATACTGTGTAGTTGACAAAATCAAAAACAGACAATGTGCATACATGATATTATAAATATAAAATGGTGACAATTTACCCATCGCACCCTGTATATATATATATATATATATATATATATATATATATATATATATATATATATATATATATATATATATATATATATATATATATATATATATATATATATATATATATATATATATATATATATATATATATATATATATATATATATATATATATATATATATATATATATATATATATGTGTGTGTGTGTGTGTGTGGAGGCGCAATGGCCCAGTGGTTAGGGCAGTGGACTCGCGGTCGTAGGATCGCGGTTTCGATTTCCAGACCAGGCGTTGTGAGTGTTTATTGAGTGAAAACAACTAAAGCTCCACAAGGCTCCAGCAGGGGATGGTGGCGAACCCTGCTGTACTCTTCCACCACAACTTTCTGTCACTCTTCCTCTTTCTGTTGTGCCTGTAATTCAAAGAGTCAGCCTTGTCACACTGTGTCACGCTGAATATCCCCAAGAACTACGTTAAGGGTACACGTGTCTGTAGAGTGCTCAGCCACTTGCACGTTAATTTCACGAGCAAGCTGTTCCGTTGATCGGATCAACTGGAACCCTCGACGTTGTAAATGACGGAGTGCCAACAAACAACATATATATACATATATATATATATATATATATATATATATACACACATATAGATAGATAGATAGATAGATAGATAGAAATATATATTTATACAAATGTGTGTCTGTGTGCGCATGCATTTTTTAATTACCTTACATTTTATAACGATGTATGAACAAACTTTAATTTATGAAAGTCCTATAAACTTTCAATTCATCTAATATTTTCGCTATGTAGGTCAAATGATTTCTCAATTGGTAGGCAGATGTGTGTGTGTGTGTGTGTGTAATATAGATATACACACATGTTCACAAAACTGTATGGCCAAATATGAATACTGAAATATATAATAGCATAGTTGTCATTGCATAGTTAAAAGTTGTCTCTACAATTTCCCTCAAGTGCCTCTTAACAGACATCTTACATAATTTCACATTATTACAAAACATTCAGGTTTATACTGCAATTCAAACCACATCATTCACTAATAGGCCAACCACAATCTTGAGCTGTCTTTTAAATATCAAAATCAAATGAGTCACTCTTCAGATTTATACTTCACACTTGTAGAAATGGAATTGGAATGTGATTACAAGTGCTTAACTTTTGATCTCGGATGTCATGAGTTCATGTGTCACTTCTGTTTGTTTTTGTTTGTTTTTATTTTAAATGCTTCTGACTTAATGAAAATTAATTGTTGTTTAGCCCAATGTCATCTCTGATTGAGTAAGTACATGATCAATGCAATGACATTTCAGCCAATAACTTTTCCATTATTCCTTTACATATACCAAACACATCTAGAATATATTACCCAATGTATGTTTCTTTCTTTTATGGCATGGGATTTGATTTGAGAGCTATTTTGACTCAATACAGTGAAATGGAACTATTTCCTGAAAAGTATTAAGACTCACCTCATCCCATGTCATAGTTTTATATATTGATGGCTAGAGGAGACCATTTGTGTCCTCCTCATTCTACCTCCTCCTTTCCCTCCTTTACTGCTTGTCTTCACCCCATGTCAGAATACTGAGTGTACTTTTATCAATCTACCCCTTATTACTCATCCCCTTCATCACTGTCATTCATGCATCTATCACTCATGCTTCCTACTCTATGAAGAAGCTGGCATGTAGGCAGTGACATAAGGATGTGAGGTTCCATTAGTTTTGTTGAGGACATGGCTACTTCTCTAGTGCTAGTGTCACAAAAAAAAAACACAGCCAGTACACAATATTATGTGTGAGGTTGTGAAAACTCTTTGATTTTGTTGAAGACCATAATGCCTCTCCAGTGCTGGTGCCATAAAAAAAGGCATCAAGTACATTCCATAAAGTAGATGGTGTTATGAAGTGCATCCAGCTATAAGAACCATACCAACTTATCCAATTAATGTCAGCATGGACAACAGACATATAATATGATGATGTGTGTGTGTGTATGTATATGTATATATATATAGATATGTTGGTCTTCTAATGCTATGTGTGGAGCAAAAGGAACTAAGTTAAGCTAGCTTATTGATCTCTATTCAATGAATACATTTTACCTTGGAGATGGCATAAAGAAATATCACTTAACTCACCAATTTACATCAATATATCAGACACTCTTACAAACAGATAAGTATGTATGGATATGGTATATACACATGATGCTGTTGTTGTTCTTGTTTAAGAGACTCATAACGGAAGTTATTAACTGAATGGCAGTAGTTTGCATGTTAATGTTAAAAGATTTCAGCATGTCTCTTTGGGTGTGAACCACTGTTACAAATGGGACCATCCTATCAAATTGTACCAGCTTTGGCCATCTCATCAAACAGTGTTCCAACTGTGGTCATTCCATCAAATAGTATGCCAGCTGTGGTAATCCCATCAGACTGTTCCAATCCTAGCCATTCCATCACTATTCTAACTGTGGCCATCTGATCAATATCTTATATACTTTTGGGGTCTGGCCTGGACAAAAACTGAATTTGTGCTCTATTATTTCACATTCAGCATTCATTGTGTATTGTCTTATCAAGGCAGTAAGCTGACAGAATCACTAACACATCGGACAACATGCTCATTACATTCTGAGTTCAAATAATGCTGAGGTCAGCTTTGCTTTTCATCCTTTAAAGGTCGATAGAATAAATACCTGCCAAGTACTGGGGTCAGTACAATCAACTTTCCATTGCCCTCAAAATACCTGGCCTTGTACCAATATTAGAAAGAATTATGTATTGTCTTATCAGTTAACAAACAATAGATAGGTCAAGAGAGAATCATCAAGGGCTGTGCTCAGTGTATCAGTTGACTTTAATTTGCCCTAACTGAGCAGATTAAAGGTAGCCTTTTTTCATTGGTTCATAGGTTTCAATA